>NC_080045.1:39854921-40154921 GCF_012489685.1 Lotus japonicus | reverse complement strand
AACAATACAATTCAAACTAGTTCACCAGTTCATGGGCTGAAATCAATCCGCATAAACCAGATTGGCTTGGTGGCCAGTTTGCCAGTCCAACCAGCGGGTAAGTTGAGAAAAATAACTACACTTCTAAATTTTAGTAAGAAGCACCAATATTCCTCCAAATATACATATTACAAATAAGAAATATGAATAAGATTCAGCGTAGGCTCAAAAATGGAGTAAATTTTGCCATAAAGAAAACAACCAATAACTACTCAAGCATAATCTATATGCCTTTGCATTGCCTCACCAAAATTTCAATTTCTAGAGAAGAAAATTGCTGGGAATCTGGGATATACATGAAAACTGACAATGCTAGCATATTTGTGAATAGAATGATTGAAAATTCTCAAACCTTGCTAACAACTTTTCCCTCAGGACCAGTCTGTTTGGTAACTAGTATCTGCCCAAGCATCTTACCTGAAATAATAAAAACAACAATGAGCATGACAACAACAACAAAACAATAATAGCACTGAGAAAAATATCACCGGAACTAAGATTATCAAGCAATATATATCCTCTATGAGTTCAAATTGAATAAACCAAAACATGACTATGATAAGTATTGATAGTCTCTTGTATTGAAGACCAACGAAATTTCGAATGAAGGAGAGAAAATGCATATTTACCAGCAATGTCTTCAACCTGGTCAGTCTTAACAATGTGCACTCCTCCCTTAAGGCCACTTTTAAAAGTTCCCAATCCTCGTCCACCAGCTAAAATCTGACTCTTAACCACCAACTGCACAATAATCCCAGTCACAATCCTTTCTCATCACAAGCAAAATTTTGCACAAACTAAAATGTTCACCAAAATTTTCAGGGAAAGCCTGCAGTGGCATAACTTAAATTTCACCTTGTTATACATAGAATCAAAAAATCAGAGTGCACTACATTCTCAAATTCAAAACTAATTTTCCGTTTTTTGCTAGCTGTGATACTGATACCGAAATGGTTTATACCTCATTTTGACCAGGGAACACGTCCTTGATGGCCTTTCTGGTTTCTTCAACAGAGGAAACAGCTACACCTCTCGGAACGTTAACTCCATATTTACTCATCAACTCAGCACCCTGATTTCATCATGGAAATTCATAAGTCGTTCGTTTCGCTCCATCAATTCAATAAAAAAATCAAATAAACCATCACCGATTCATCAAATTACAATAACATATATTCAACGAAAGGATCCAAACTCCAAAATCATCATCATCAACCACAAACACGATTTACAATTATCATCACTATTATTCTATTTTATGAATCTAATGTGAAAACAAGTAACAGATTAAGCGAAGGTTGATCTCGATAACGATGATGAGCGAAGAGGGAGACCTGGTATTCATGGATGTTGAGGCGGCGGAGCTGTTGGTTCTGCGATTTTCCGGCGACGGAGAGGGAGCGGGAGACGAGCTTGTTGAGCAATCCTCTCACCATTGTTGTGATGGATCTGAAGATCTGAGACGATGGATTTGATTGATTCTGCAACGATGAGTGCTTGTGTTACTGCGCTTCCTCCTTCAACCTCGTTCAAACCCTACGAATTTTCTGTTTCGGAAAAACAATGCTGAAAAATATAGAAAAATAAAAAGGTATCGAATACAATATTATATAACCTTTTAGACTTTTCTGTCAATAAATGAGTATCGTAAATCGAATATATGATTGCAAAATAAAATGAATAGAAGTGTGTAATAATATGAAATTAAATTTTTATTATTGTAATAAAATTAGATTTTTTTTATAATTTCACAAAATAATTTCTGGAAAGTATCATATTTTTGATGCGTGATAACAAGAGGTATCTGTTTCTCTGAATAAAAAATGCTGGGAATAAACTATTTTAATCACACTTTTATTTTATCAATATCAATCAAAATATATATATATATATATATATATATATATTAGAAAAGAACAACTTCTAGCATGACGTGTCGCTGTCACAGGCCAAGTTAGTGACGTGTCGCTCCCAGATTAATTCTCACCTAATATTTTACATGTAAGCTCTTTCTCCTTGGTCTCACTTGCCACATGTGTCCTGATTTTTCCTTACCTTATTTCTCCTTAATAAAAAAATGCATTTTTAAATTTTAGATTTGATTAGGATTTAGGTTTTTTATTTCTTGATTTTATCTTAATTTATTTTTTATTTATTTTTAGAGTATTAATTAATTTTTATTGTGATTTGCTAGATTTTGATCTGATTGGGAAGGTTGCAGATGGAGGTTTCAAATTATTTTCTTCCTTTGCTTGCATAATATGTTATGGTTTTTTTCAATTTTATTTTACTTTACCTTTAACTTTCATTCACTCATGTTTGACTTCAAGGTCAATTTCGTTCATCACTTGCCATGCTAATTTCAAATTCTTTTCTTCAGGTTTTTTTTTATAGATATTCCACCAAAAGAGATTCTTTGGAAGTCATGGATGATGAGTCCATTTTATATTCTATATGGAATTTTGCAATATTTTGATTTGTTTTTTATGTTTTCTGATTCTCCTTTGTATATGATTCTATTTTATTCGTTTTTCTTAATTTGCATCTAAAATATGTGTCCTATGTTATAGGAGATGAAACATTGATCTGTGTATGTTTTGATTAACCTAATCATTGTCAGTGAAGTGGATTGAGGGAGTGAAAGAATTGAGGGGAGAGAAAGGAGAAGTTGTAGATTTTTTTTCCTTGCAACTTTTTTATTTGGTAATTTTTTCTTTTTGCCTGGTTCTTGCACCGAGGAAATTAATTATTATTGTTGGTGCTTGCCGTTACAACTACAGAACTACATATCATGGATGAGATTTTATTGTTTATCTTTGTTCGCTCAAGCTATACTATTTAGGTTAGACTTTTAAAACTGGTGCTATCCTTTCTAATATGCTAAACGCCTAAACCAATGTTCTAACAATAAATTGATTTCCTTGGCTTCCCTGGAAACATTTGACATGAATTTATCCGTAGGTACAGAACGACAATGAGGTGCATAACTCTTTCTGACTACACTCTCTGATTCTCAGCTAGCTGAAGATGAAACATGATTGATGACTCAAGATCTTATCTTGCTCTCATTTCAAGTAAGCCACGAAACATGTGAGACCAGTACTCATTGAGGTTTTTCTCAGTCCATTATATGTATATATTCACCAGATAAGAGATAGAGATGTGTGTTTGGTGTTGCACTACTGTGATGCATATGTATATATTCACCAGATAAGAGATAGAGATGTGTGTTTGGTGTTGCACTACTGTGATGCATATGTATATATTCACCAGATAAGAGATAGAGATGTGTGTTTGGTGTTGCACTACTGTGATGCATATATAGTTTTACTGACTTAGTTCATCAATTCTACATCTATCTATCATCATTACATATATTAAAAGTCACTTTTCGAAGGCAATATTAGATTTTATAATTAATCATTGTTCTACTATGGTTCAATTAATCAAACTTTAGTGTGATTGGAAGTCTTGCTTGCATGAGTGTGTAATTATCACATTACGATTTAGTATCAGCATATGTTTTTGATTTGGTTATTGTACTTTCAACAACAGTGCTACATAAAGCAAAGAGTTGTTTTGGCCGTTCAACAAATATAATGGGTCTAAAATTTCTAGAGGGGTTTTCTTTCATTCATCTTCTTTAGTAGCATGTGATTAGTTTCCCCTTACAAATAGATCTGATTGGTTATGGAAACCACTGGAAGGCCATAGCCAAAAAGTGGCTTCAATTCATTCTTTGGCTTTCATATCTGTCTGCAAATTTGATTGCTATCTTTGCACTATCATAGCTAGATTGATGTTGCACATATTGCTATTATGTTTGGTGGTCTTTAGTCTATCCTACTCTAACATGTCTATCAATCTCACTTCATGAGTTCTTGACTTTCTGTTACTTAGAATGCAGATACGGCTGGAAGCTACTGATTTGGAAGCAAGTTTCATTTGAATTAGCATGAGTTCATATTAATTCATGTTAAAGTTGTACAACAATCAGGAATAGCACCTAGGATTGCTGCTGATTTGGAAGCAAGTTTCATTTGATTTTTTAATTAGAAATAAATATTTTAATGATTTAAATTCAAAATGTGATACCTTCTTACTTTATGAAGTGCTTTTTTATGCCAGAGAACAGACTCTGGTTGCAGTGAAAACAAAATTTGCATATGATGTTAGGTACTGTGTGGAATTTGTGAGTGTGTTTGTGGATAATTTATAAGAAAAACGGTGGTGATAGTGAGGTAGAGAAATCTGAGATAGATTTTGATGTAAATGGAGATTTTTCTTTCTTATGAGATTGGACTTTTAACCCTTATCCACACCATTCGAAATTTTCATTACTATTATTTTCGACACTTATGTCACCGACAAATAATAATTAGGTTCTGATGTAATGTATATTCTTTGTAATGGAGAATTAAGTAGTTGTTTTTAAGAGTCTTTTATATATAATTCAGATGCAAACAGTATGCACTCAGCTATCACTTAAGCACTAGAGCAAGTAAAGGGAGCATACTACGACTGCTTTACTATTCTGAATTTTTTTATCGCAGAAATGCTCCGGTAAGTACAACAAGCTCAAAAGCAGAATATCATGATGAAACTACTAGATATTATTAATGAACCAAACCTTTCAGTTCCAAACTGTCAAGACCATCGCTAGAAATTTGTTCTAAAGTACGCCCATTAGTACTACTATAAGAGCAAAGCAACATGCTTCTTATATTGGGAGATAGACAAAAGCAGAGGTTGCCTTAGTAAGCTTTCTCACCTGGATCAACAGAAAAAGCAACTGAAACTCGATCGATGGAAGTTGGAATGACAAGGTTTACTCTTAAAGTCTTCGGCAGGAGGAGGATACAAGAGATCGACCTTGAAGCAAGCAACGTATGGTGGGTGTCATCATCTTCATCGATATTACCCACCAGATAGACTTGAGAAAAGACTTTCAGGCATCCAGAGAGTAAGGAGAAGCTGGATCTAAATGTATTAGAAAGAGCCTAAAAGCTTTTATATATAGGAAGAATATTTTACATGAAAATACTTCTACATAAAAATAAATGTTAATAAGATTTCATCGGAATTTTTTTTTGTTACAAGAAAAACATAATATAATATAGTTTGATGTTAATTTTTTACTACATAATAATATAGTCCACTTTAATTTTTTTGTACAAATTATTATAGGAGTTAAATTCTCCTACGGGAAGAAATATATTTTAACAAGAAAGTACCTTCATTAAGTATTAATTAATGTATCAAATACAATAACAAATTTCGCGGTACATTCTTTTTTTTCTAAGATTAAAATGTGTTCTGAATGCTTTATTGGTGATTCTTCATATCTATAATTTGTGTTATTGTCTTTAGGCTCATGAAGAATGTGAAATGACTTCATGTTGATATGGGTCAAACTTAGTTTATTTTATTGTGTAAAAAATGAACTCGCATAATCACGTACATAAAAGTATCTTTTCTCTTTTATTCATTGTAGATTAAATCAGTTATTGTTTATTAGCCATCATTAAACCACATCCCCTAATATGTTTTGCATAATTTGAGATTTGGTTAACCAATTTTTTTTATTAGTTATTCAATTGTACGAAGTTCAATCTATGCAACAAGGGTTTTAATTTAAGACTTTTTGTCCACTTTGCTCATCATTTCATACTCTTCTATTTCATCAGTTGTTTATTATATTTTTAATGATCAAGGTATTAATTGACCTATCAAATATAATAGATGTATTCCCCGTGCAACGCGCGGGTAAAAAACACTAGTTTAAAGTAAATAAAAAACGTCAAAAAAAAAATCACACTGATATTCTTTTGTTTTTTGGTCAATCACTGATATTCTTTATAATAATTAGTTTATTTTTTAAGATGGTGTTGCTATTGTTTTTTTTTTTTTTTTTGGTCAATTGTGTTGCTATTGTTTTTCTTCTCCAAAAAGGGTTTGAGCCTCCGATTGTGATTTGGAAAAAAAAAATAGATGCTGGACCCGGCCTTATGATCTGAAGAGTCATTGAAGCCCATCTTACTTCAAATATTGTTGAGAATCATACTCATTTGAAGTTTGTTTGGACAAAGTAAAAGACTTGTTTAATTATCTTTGCTCAAAAATATTTAAGCCACTATAGTCTTCTCCAATCCAGAGTAGGAGGTTTTCTTCATCTCTATAGTGGAGCATGGTCTGGATTGGCTTGAGGTGCACGTGGTGCTCCTTTAACACAGCATGGGGCTATTGTATAGAACTCTCTGACGTTCAAGTTAGTGTGAGAACAAGAAGAATCAAAGATATATTGGAATGAATAGTAAATAAACGGCCACACCTATATTTATATGCTTGGGGCACATTGTCGTTACCTTTGTTAGTTCAAGGAAAGTCCTTATGAGGGAGCTTTCGAACACACGATATGGATGCCTTGCTTTGCTCGTTGTATATCTTTGCATGACTGCTTGAACACTGACTAGAACGAGATGTTCATTCGCTAGGTCATCCAGTCCGACCTTATGGCACATGCTTAAGAGCAAGTCATTTGGGCCAAATATGATGTTATAGTGCCTTTGGGCTTAGGAGCCGGCCGGAACATATCACTTTATGTCATTAGAAGCTATTTTGATATGATTATTATGAAGAAGTGTTTATACTTACTTATTTTTTTTAGAAAGCATAAAGATATATTAAGTAAAAGCTTTGGTAACAAAACTCAAAAGAATACAGGGCAAAAAGGTGATTAGTATAACAAAAGAGCTAATCATCTAACATTGAAACGCCATCCCCAAAAACCTGAAATAAAATGCTCCACAAAAATCGCGATCAGGAATATACAGAGGAGACTACCACATGAGAAACACTAACCTAAAAGCTAACCTGAGAGCAAAGATTGACCTGCCAAACAAAAACTAACTCTGATAGACTCCAAAGGTGCTTATCCCAATATGCGCGAGCTAATTTAAGCCACCAGACCTTAAAGAGCACTATCGTCATAATAATCATAAACCATACCGCACATTTTCCCCATTAGCAGAGCGCACCTCGCCCTAGTCAAAACGCTCTTAGGCTCCAGAAGCGTCAATTCTTTACCCATGACAGAAAACTCTTCCACACCATCCAACAACTCAGAGTCACAACATTCCCTCTCTTCCATCATCCGCTCATTTCTTCCCCCTCGCTTCACTTTCTTGGGCCTTCCTCGATGTTGAGGCACTTTCGCTAGAGGAGAAATAGGCTTGCTGCGACTACCCGATTTTTTAGGACGCCTCGTCCTCTAGAAGGCCTCAAACAGGTCTCCAAAACATAAGGAGACCCTTGAGAACTGGCCTCACCACCTCAAGGCGAGGGAAAGCTATAGGCTCCTCCTTCCCCTCAGTGCTTAGACAAAGACCAAAAGAGAGAGAGAGGGAGCAAAGAGCGCGCATCCAAAGGAAAACATGGAGAGGGGATGGCCTTCAAGGACATCAAAAGCTTAGGATCTCGGAGCACAAACACCTTCTGTATGCCTTCAAAGCTTTGAGTTTATTCAATAATTTTCTAAAAAAACTTTAATAAAAATTTATATGAAAAATGTTTCAGTCATAAATATTAAATTAAGTTACGTTGTTTACCTAAACACATTTTTTTTTTTTTATGACAACTGTGTCAAACACTATAATGTTATTATGGAACCGTAAAATTTGGGTAATGATATATACACACCTCTTTTTTTATACACTTCATTTCCACCTATTTTTATTTCTATCTCTCTCCTCTTATCATCTATCACATCTTATACTTTCTCACTCTTACTTTTTCTTTTCTTCCTATCTCTCACTTCCTCCACCTCATTCCACTTCATTTTGAGGTGTGAATAAATAATTATTGCCCCATTAGAATGAGTAATGATATATACACACCTCTATAATAAGTTGGGCATATGACATTTTACCACTATTTTATTCTGTATTTGAGAGACTCGAAAATAAGAGGTGGTTATTAAATGAGGCTATGCATGGAAAAAAAATAGAGAAAAAATGCATTGAGTTTGTAAAACAACAAAAGTTTTGAAATTTAGACCAAAAGTTAAAACAACAAAACAACAGTAATGGAAAAAGTATTTTCAAGATGCTTTGTTTGGGCAATTGTCACTACTTAAGAACTTTGTTTGCGCTTGGTGAATGGTGATTATTGAGACGGGCTGCCAAGCTCTTCATTCTGCTTCACTAAAGTCTGGTTCTGACGAGTCTTATTTGGTTCTCTTCTTATTAATTGTCATTGCTTAGTTTCTCATTTTGAATCTTTTAGTTTCTCTTTTGCAAAAAGAACTAGTAACAGGGCGATTGAATTTTTGGCTAAATTAGCATTTAGCTCTCCTAATATAATCTAGATTTAGGATGCTCCTTCTTGTTTCTTTCTTTCATACAGATGAATTGGACGTAGCCTAGATTATTATTTTTAAGATGAACTTGTTGAATTAGAAAAAAAAATACAATGAGTAACTAAAAAATACAATAATTTTTTTAAGGGGTGAATATAATATTGTGTAATATTTTATTAAGAAAGAAATTTACTGAGATTTTATCGGATGTAAAAGGGAAGTTTGAACTTATGGAAATGTGAGAATTAAATCTGAAATTTGTGGTCAGTTGTGTTTGGCCAAATTAATTTCTCCCATTAATTTTCTTCCCTACGTACTCATAAGACATAGCTTAGGTGACATTTGAATAGTTCAAACACTTAAATAAGTGATTTGTAAAGGTTTAAGTTTTATTAATAATGTGACTTCCACAGCTAAGTAAAAACCACCTTCATTAATTAATCAATTTTTTTCTTTAATGGCTGAAGAAAAAGTGTTTATGCATTAGCTGTATTGTTAAACGCTCTGTTGCTGACCTAGTCAATTGGTTTCTCTTGCTTTACTCAATCATATTCTTTGCCTCGTCACATTGATACAATAGTACAATACCATATAAGAAGACAAATATTGCTTGCTAGCTGAAAACAGCCAGACGAGGAAGGTAGTGACCCACTGACAGTGAGACAGAGAATGGTGGTAACAACACAGAAATTAAGTACCAAATGACGAACACAAATATTTACCTCTGACGGTAGGAATGAACATATTCCACAATGCATTATCAAATTAAATTCGAAATTTATAGGGGTAAATTAAATCATTAGAGACATTTCATTTTAGGGAACTTTTAGGTGTTATCGTTTGTTTTCTTATCTCTAAATTTGGTTTTGATCAAGTCAATGCAGGCATGTAAAGTTAACACATAAGTGGAACATGCTTATCCAAAAAAAACATCGCTTCAGCTCTTGAGATTCACTAATAAAGTTATTATCCAGATATTACAGATTTTCTTTTGTTACAAGAAATTTGCGATCAATTACGATGAGTGTCCATAATGAGTTTGTTATTTTTTTAGTATTTGATTGGTGTAAACTTATTCAAAAAATTATTGTTCTCCCTCTTAAGTCCTAACTGATATTTTTTTTCAGAATTCAAACTTATTGCTGTCACTCTTACGAAGATCACAAGTTGCACAAAAAGAACAAGATAAGTTTTGCGACCTACATGGTTAAGTTATTGAAATTTTGAAATCACAATTCTAAAAAGTTTATCTGATAATCACTTCTACAGCCTCATCTTCATTTTACTCAATCCTTTGAAACAAACAAATACTTAAAGATTAATAAGGCACATATTTGTGTGTATCTATTTTAATGATAATGCCTAATTTAAATATTTTTTTATTTCCATATAATTTAATTTAAATTTAAATGTTAATTCAATACTTAAATTAAATATTAGTTGATGAATGAGAGAAAAAATAATAATTTTTTATGCTAAGAACTTAAAAAGTAAAACTACTTATATAAGAACTAGTTCTTATTTTCAAGAACTAATAACTTTACGTCAGCACCCTCCAATGTTAAGAACTCAGTTAGTTCTTAGCTCAGAAATAAGAACTAAGAACCTTGCATTGGAGATGCTCTAGGTGAAGTGATACGTGAATGAAATTTTTTCAATTTATGATACTTTGAATTTAAAGGAAGCCACTTGCAGTGAGAGTTTGGATGTCAAAATGTACAAAGACTGATGAGACATCTCGATTAAATTGACAAAGTGTTGGTATGGCCAGTAAGCATTTAAGTTTGAACTTAATTTAGCCCAGTAGGCCCACAATGGACTACTTTTGCATTCCATTTTTTAATGATGAGTATACTATGCACATTGGACTCTCTCTTTATTTTCAACATATTTTTTTGGCACATATTTTATGTGTATTATCATGTGTCATTCGTTCAAAAAACTATAGGCCCAAAAAAATACGTGTCATATCTTGGTTTATGATAAAGTTTTAGTTTTATTTTATTTACTTTTGATATTGTTATATTTATAAGGTTATATAAAACAAATATATTCTTCAAGTCAAAAAGGATGGTGTAATATTTTTTTACACCATCAACAAATTAGATTGTTAAGATGTATTACGTCAATTAATGAAATTAAATAAAAAACAGATTTTCTCATATACTTAAAATCTGATTAATTGACGGTGTAAAAAAACTTTACACAGCCAATACATAAAAACTAAATTCATTTTTCAATTTTAATTTTCATCTTTTAGAGACTTCTGCATCTTAAGAAGGATTAATTTTTGATTGTTAACTAGAGATATTTTTTTGCCTACAAAACAAACAAGTTTTAGTTTTTTTTTTTAATATAACTTTTAGTATATTATGATTAAAGGGAGTTTGACTTGTTATACCTTTTAAAAAAAAAAAACTTGTTATATGATTTAATTAATTTTAATAAAATTTCATAATTTATCTATTATAAAAATGGTTTCATGAATTGGTGTAATTAAGTTGTACCAAGTAAGGATTAGATTAGGTTAGTAAGCTTTTAGACAACAACTAATTTATTTATTTTTACTTTGACAACCACTAAATTGGTTTAGCCCAACTGAGCCCAAAAATTGGTTTCGCTAAAGGAAAATGCTCTATGGTACGAGATGAATTTCATCTTTGTGCTTTCCCCACCGTTATTGGTTGGTTGATTATAATAATAACACGAGCTCATGTATTATTAAACACAAATTATAGGTTAAATCACTAATTCGTTTGATTTGTTAAAAAATGTCGTCAAGCCATTTAGTAATGCCCATTCACTAGATGAACGTTAGCACAACTGGATGGAATCCTTTTTCTGTTTATTGATGTAATCCTTATCACGTAGTTATGACATGTTATAGCCTGCAGTTAGTCAGGTGCGGAGGTTAAGAGAGAGATCGGAGAATCGGTTTGGATGGAGTCTATTTATATGCCTAAATTCTTATAATCGAAGGCTCAGGAAGCATTCTCTCTGTCCCCCCTTAGATTCTTCGGGATCTGACCCACCACCCTTGCTCTAAGATCTCACTTCATGGCGAAGCTCGTTCGGTTCGGAGCGAGCTTAAAGAAAGCAAACACATAGTTGTGTAATTGCTTTCCTTAGTGGATGTTAAACCCTTTGAAAAAAAATCTAACAATCACTAAAGAGTCACTCTTACCTTTCCTAGAAGAGAAATCAATCAGTGATTCAATCGATTCCTAACATCGTCTTTTTCCTTTTTCTTTGAAGGAAGCGAAGTAAGCTTAACTCCGCTAAATAGGGTTATTCACATAGCGAGAGGGAAAGGAGGGTTCAGCCACTAGATTCTTTTGTGCATCTTTCTTGAAGATTCCACTACGAATTTTTCTAATATTTTGTTGCGGATTTTCTTGAGTACGTCAAAATATTAAAACCACAAAAAAAATGAATACAAGTTTTCCTAAGAAAAATTTGCAAATTTTTTTTTTTCAACATAATCATCAGAAACAACTGTAGGAAATTTAGATGTCTTATAGGTATTGCATTATGCGAGTGTCTATGAATAATCTTCCCTAAAAATTACAATGGTATGAGTGGAGAAATTTGAATTGGACCCGCTAGAAAAATATAGGAAAATCTCATAAATTCCAATTTTTTTTTAAATATTATAAAAATATCAATTGTTGTAGTTGTCATGAAGAAGATATGTGTGATTGTTTTATATTTGTGGTTGTTCTATTATACAAGATTGCTTTGAACTCGAGCATACACAAATACTGTTGAAAATTCAAGTGAGTTGGAGTCTCGCATCGCTTACAAATGGGTGAAGTAAGGACAATATAAGACTTGTGATCCACATATCAAATATCTTAAGGTTTAGGGTAAAGATGTGGTGTCCAAATCTCTTGATGGTCTTTACCGTTGACCTATTGGTGCAACCGTGCAAGTTCTCTTGCTTTACGCTCCTCATACTCCCCAACAAGGGATATCAAGAGCTGCATGCTCGATGGGTATCATATTATTAGTATGATATGTGGTTATAGTAGTGTATGGTCTTCCCCGTCATAAAAGAAATGTGATATTGTGAAAGTGTTGTTCTAGAAAGGTCCTAGCTATGAAAGACTTGGTATTTAAGTGTTTTCATCATGACTCAACTTTCTTTTATGGGAACATACCTTATGCGCGATTTACAATCCACATACATTTGCAATGTCTTATTCAGGTGCTATGAAGTTTGAATTGAGGATTTTTTTATGGAAGAATCAACTTTGGCTTATGGAAAATACAAGTCAATGATGTTCTTCTACAATCATGATTACACAATGATATAAGGAAACATTTCCATCATGGATGGCGAGAAGCGGAAGGATCTATATTTGAGAGTTGGAAGTGCAATTCGTATATGCTTGGCAAAGAATGTTCTTGTGAATGCGTAGAATCTATCATTAGAATATGAACTTCGGACGAAGCTTAAAATGTTATATATGAAAAATGACATCTCAAATCGGTCATTTCTAAAGGAGAAAATTTCACAATTTGTAGATGGATGATGATATGAAAATATATGATCATCTTAGTACTATGAATGGTATTATCTATGAACAAGAATATATTGGAGTAAATTATTGATGATGAAGATAAAGAATTGAGATTCATATTGTCATTTGACTCATTTCCGTCTTTCTATGTGTATCAAACATGCTTTGATGTACAGAAGGAAACTTTGAGTTTTGAAAAAGTTTCCAGTAAAATTATTTCTAAAGAAAGGAGCAGGGTCGTGTATATGCATTTTGGGGCCTAAGGCGAAAATGCTAAAGTGGCTTTCTTTTGGCAAAAGTCTTATCATATAAATTATCAATTTTTTATATATTAATATTCTAGTTTTATACTTTATATTTTTCATTTTCTCTTCAAAAAATAAGAATAAATAAATATAAAAAAAGAGTACTACAAAATAAATAAAAAAGTATGAATAGAACATAGAATACAAAGAAATGAAATAATGAGAGATTTTACAACACTTTGATATCAAGGCCGAAACAATGAAAACTTTCTTTTGATAATGAGAAGCCAGTTGTATTAGTCAGTTACTTAGCTCAGGCCAGCTGTACTAGTCAGTTACTTAGTTGTTACAATTCAGTTGTAGGAAGTTAGAGTATCTTGCAATACACATGTTGTATATAAGCTTTACCTCTTTTGATAATGAGATGAGAGAATTCATTCCTTCTATTATGAGTTCCAATATGGTATCAGAAGATTCAACACTTTTCGCACTCTGATTTCTTTTCTCTCCCCGTTCGTGAATTTTCTTCGTTGTTCTTGCGTTTTTTTTTTCCTTGATTCGCCATGGATGATCCTGTGAATCCTCTTTACCTCCACCATTCTGACAACCCAGGCCTCGTCCTTGTCTCCCAATTGCTCACGGGAGAAAACTACAATTCATGGAGTCTCGCTCTTTCCATCGCTTTGAGTATGAAGAACAAGCTAGGTTTCATCAATTGAGCTTTTCTGAAACCTGCACATGGCGGAAAAGTATCTCCATCTTTGTTTCAAAATGTTTCAGATTTCTGAACTTTTATTGTTAGTGCAGCCACATTATGGCAATACCAAATTGGGACATTTGTCAAATAAGAGACTTAGCTTGTTAGAGTCTCAACTTCATTGTAAATTTTCTATTTCAAGTTTTCATGAACTATGTACAATTTGTCGTTTAGCTAAATAAAAACGATTGCCTTTTATCTCTAAAAAATATAACTCCAATTTATTCGAACTGGTAGGTGTGAGACCCAAGTTTTTAAGCTTAGAATAAACCGAATAAAATTCCTATTCACGATTAGTTTGATGTAACGTGAAGGAAAACCTGAACAAGTGTTTATCAAATGGAATAAATTTATGAAGGAGAAAGTTCAGGAAAAGGCTAAGGATAGTATTAAAGTCGATATAAGTTATAGCGCAAGTAGTATTCGCTTATACCTAGGACGAGAGCGTTAGTAAACAACTAATTTGCACTTAAAGACACGATGGAAACTAATTCCTAAAATCTTCAGAGAAATGTTAGAACTTCTCTTAATTTTTCCATGACAAGCATTTCGATACGAAACCCTGAAATGTACGAACGTCCGATTCTAGTTCTCGGAGGTTTGCCGAAACTAAATCCCTGATAACTCAAGAAACTTAAAATAAACGGTCGATGAAGACTTTTTCTATTCGGAGCTTCAAACGAAGATTCCACACGCGTACACTTATTTCTTTCGAGGTTTCTAATCTTTCTTCAGAAAGAAGTTTTCTCATCCGATATCAATTGCAAAAAGTAGTTTTTCGGGTATAATCGATTTACACCGACTTTGGATCGTTTGTTTTAATTCCAAGAAACCTATTCTGAGTTTTGGAATTCTGTTGCCAGAACCTATCTTAGAATTCACAGAGGAAGGCACAGGAAAAATCGGAATCGCGAAATTTTCATTTTTCCGCATTTTCCAACACCACCATAGCCAAACCCGCGAGCTTGAGGAAGGAGAGGGGAGAAAAGATTTTCGCCGTTTCTTGCCTGATCGCTGCACCGACAGTTGCTATTCGAAGACCTCGAGGTATAGATGCTATTTCTTACTTCTGATCGTCAATTCTGTCGTTTTTCTCTATGTCTTTCTGTGCTCAAAGTTTTGAGCTTTTTGTAAAACTGTCCAAATAACTCAATTTCTCTGTCTAAACTTATTCCCTGCATGCCCAAGAGCATGTATAGCAGATTACATTTTGCCGAATGTCGCCGAATTGCCGCCGAGTTTCAATTCTGCTCGAAAAACCCATTTTTGGCCAAAGCTTCGTCCTTTAGACTTAAAACTCTCGATTGAGCTTAGCGCCAGTAGGATTAGTTGTCATAAACGTCGTTGGTGACGTCCCCATCTAATTTGTTTTTCGAAATTCCAATTTTGAAATTCCGAGCTAAAAACACTGACCAAAATACCCCTGCGACAGTTTTCGATCCGATAATTTTTCCGAGCTTTAATTCGCCTTAGTTACAACTAATGATAACCTAGGAACCAAGTTTGATCGAAGAAAAAGCGGCGCACACGATTAGTGTGTGTGGCCGAGAGCACCCTCCAAGGGGGAGGAAAATTCTTTTTTCGAAAACTCGTCTTATCGCGTTAGTTTATCGTACTTCGGAGTTTATGATACTTCGTGTAACTTTAGTAATTGTTGTCTGCTGAGTTTCTGACTGATTGTGATTGAATTCTGTGGTTTTCGCTCTAAGGTTCGTTTGAGGAATTCCAAGGAGCGGAAGGAGGAGATTGTGAAGGAACGCTTCAGGATCACACTGGAGGAGCTACAGGTGAGGGCTACTCACTGAATACTAGATAATGCTTTAGGTGTCGACGAATTCGACTTGATTTATTGTTTATGCACTTGATTGTGATTGACTGGGAAAATGTTTTCTGAGGCTTCGGCTGACAATGATAATCATTTATCGCTGGAATAGTTTTTGATACTGATTCACACGTTATGTGCTAAATGGTTAATCTAGGATGTGTTGATATTGATTCACATGCTATGTGCTAAATGGTTAATCTACGATGTGTTGATATATGTGCCATGACTGTTGAATTGTGTTACTTTGATTATGCAATAACACATATATCTGTTGTACGTCAGAGTGAGGATAACGGGCGATTGTGCCACACTCGTTATGATATTTTGGGAAAGTTTGACGGGACGAACCGAGGTTCAGACCCTTATTATCATTTTAGTGGATCGAGACCTTCTCTGGGAGTTACTTGGGATTATGGGATCTTTTAAACTCATAAGATTAGAGATAAAACTAAATGGAAACTATTTTACAAGGAAAATTCATAATACATTAAACAACCTCTGAACCCTTTAAATAATGACAACAATCTCAGATGAAAGCTTAGGGTCTGGATATTAGTTTTGGAAAATGAGAAGTGTCGCCGAATCCAAGTTTCTGGGAAACTAATAAGTTTTATGAGTACTTTATACTCTTTGCTCGATGAGCAGTTTGTTTATTTGACTATCTAAAGGATAAGTCAGGGAACTATAAGTTTCCAAGTACATTGTTACTCTTTGCTCGCTGAGCAGTTTTTGACCATCAGAATTAGATGAGTCGGATGACTCGAGAAGTTATCATGAGTGATTGCACTCCTTTTATATTTAATTGTCTTTTGTCGTAGAATCGACTTTTACCTTAGGGTATTCTTTTTAGAGACAATAAGTTAGCTAGAACACGTGACGACGTGACGAGTGAGGTCGGAGACGTTGTTTGGCTAATCACGTTGCATTCATTCACACATTTATGGGGTTAATACACGGCGGGAAGTCGGACCTCGATGGATTCCAAAATGGTCCTAAGACCCGGATTTCCATATAAGAACACTACGGTGATTCTTAGTAGCAGACAGAAATGGCAGGCCTGCGGGTATACTGCTGATCTGACTACATTTTGTTTGGTGTAAGAGATGCCCGAGCAGAAATGGTCCCACTTTGGCCGGTGATAGGGCTGACTCGTTGGTGTCCATCCTTCCGGATTGCATCTTGTTCCTCGTCATCTCATTCATGCACCATGCATACTGACTTAGTTGCCGAGTGTGATTGATACTTGTTAATCTTACTTGATATCTGTTAATTGTCATTATTTGTCATTTATATTCATTGTAAGATATACAATTTATAATGCTGTCACAAACTTCTAAGCCTAAGTAGTTATCCCTTAAACTTTATCTACTGGGTGTATTACTTATGTAATTCTTTGGAGTTGACCCTTGCGCCTTCTGTTTGTGTTTTGGCGGACTACGCCCATTGTCAGATGTCCATGGCAGATTGGTTTACGATGGTCCACCCTTCGGGGGGGACTAGGTTTGAGATGCTTGATCAGGAGATCCCCGACTCATGGGTGGTCGACCCCGCTAGCCACAGAGCGATCTACTCGGGGAGAATAATGGAAGATCGTGTCGACAGTCTGGGACACTTGACGGAGGGAGTTCTGAGGCATTACACTGTCAGCTTCAACCTGCCACCAGGCGTACACTGTGGAACCGGTGTAGGAGTACCACCACCACCGTCGTCTTCTGACGACGAGGACCCCTCGGAGGAGGAGCCTGTGGGAGGGACTTCATCGGACTCTAGCTCACCTACTGTTGCCGTTGCTGATGACTTTGGATCGGTTCTGGACCCGTGAGACCAGCACAGGAGCATGTTGCAGTAGCGAGAGGAGGGATGGTTGCAGACATTGACCTAGTCCTCCTGGATTCTGATTCAGACGATGATCACGCTAGCATGTAGTTGTGAGTGCTGGGGTGTACTCCTCTAGACATGATTAGGGTAGGAGTAGAGTTATAGCTCTGGTCGTCATGTTCGTATTTTGGGACAGGGTAGGTTCCCGACCGTTAGCTTTTTGTGTGGTTTTCTTTATGGAAATTACAGAGAGTTGGTTGGACTAGGAGGTCTTATTCAGGCCGTTTTGGGCTGACCTACTTTCATTTTGGAGGCCTGTACATATTTCCCACGGGCACTACTTTCGGTTACTTCCCGTCACTGGAGGATACTCGTGACGTGGTTCACTACTTACAGCGGGGGCTGTAAATATATTGTACATTAGTTATGTTTATCATTCGCTGAAGAGTCTTTATTTCGACAAGTCTTTAAGTTTATTTTTCTTAAAACAAATCGAAAAAAAAATATTCACGTTTTTCCGCTTTATTTTCTTTTTGGTTACTAAAGTGACGCCACCGAAATCGGGGTGTTACAGTAGGGCTCCTTCCCACAGAAGATGATAGTGTCATCCGCGAATTGTAAGTGATTTATGAACATATCACCTCCAACTCTGAAACCACAAGGACTTTCACCTGCAAGAAGTTGGTTCAGCATACAAGAAAGTCCATTCACACAAATATAGAAGAGGAGAAGATATAGTAGATCTCCTTGACGCAACCTGTAAGACCCAGATTTCTGACTTGGATTAAATAATTATTTTCCCAACTCACGCATAGGATCAGAGTAAGCGTGAAAGGACCCTGCACAAGAGAATTTTGTTTTGGATAACTTAGTGAAGAAGGAATTTCAGGAAATGATTGAGGATAGTACTATAGTCACTATAAGAGTTAGCACGAGCCATTTGCACACCCGCCTTACGGCGAGAGCGTCCGAAAAAGACTATTTCCGCTCTTAGAGCACTGTTCAAGAGAAATTCAAAATCTTTAGAGAAATAAGAACCTCTCTTTATTTTTCCCATGACCAGCGTTTCTATACGGAACTCTGGACTGTACACACGATAGGTTTTGCTTCTCGGAAGTTCGGCGAAGCTAAATTCTATCTTCTTCTCAAGGACTATAATTTAAGCCCTGTATGAAGACTTTTTCTATTCGGAGCTTTTAACGAAGCTTCCATCAGTGATGTCTTATTTCTTTCGACGATTGCAATCTTTCTTCAGAAGGAAGTTTCTTCATCCGACGCCAACTGCAAAAAGTAGTTTTCTGGCGTATTTTGATCTATACAACGTTTATATCATTTTCTTCAATTCTGAGAACCTCATTTTGAGTTTTGGCATTATGTCGCCAAATATTCACTTCGTATCAGCAGATGAAAATACCAGGACAACCGGTTTCGAAAAACCTCGAAGTTTGCTTTTTCAAC
This sequence comes from Lotus japonicus, assembly GCF_012489685.1. Taxonomy (NCBI): domain Eukaryota; kingdom Viridiplantae; phylum Streptophyta; class Magnoliopsida; order Fabales; family Fabaceae; genus Lotus; species Lotus japonicus. The sequence continues at coordinate 40,135,900 of NC_080045.1, read as the reverse complement.
GTCTGCTATAAAAGGTGGGAAATGAGAAAATCTACCAACAAGAGAGAGAGAGGCCGCAAGATTGTAGAGAGAGAGAGAGAGAGAGAGAGGGAGAGGATTTCTTCGTGAGTTCTTGTCCGATCGACCCGATTTCAGTTTCTTTGGAACGACAACGAGGTAATCTTGTTATTCCATACCTTTGTTTCTACTTTATGTAGCTTTAAACCATGTCTTTCTGTGCTCAAAGTTTTGAGCATTTTTCAAAAATATATTTTTAATTCGATTTTTTCTTTCAATCATCTTTTATACCCTTCCTGCGTTCCATATTCACCGCCGGTGCGCTCGGATTTTCTCTAGGTCGCCATAGATCTGAAAAACTGTGAAAATACCCATATTCACCAAAGTTCCGCTTTTTGAACCAAAACTTCTTGACTTAACCTAGTGCCTTTAGAATTAGTTTCTATAAATGTTACGACTTACGCCCCTATCAAATTTATTTTCAAAAATTTCAACTTTGAGTTTTGAGCTTAAAGTTTTGACCCAAAATCCCCTAATAGCATATCAATTTCTAAAATTTTTCCGAGCATTGATTTACCCTAGTTACAGTCCTAGATTACCTAGGAATTAAATTAGATCGAAGAAAAAGTGCCGAAACGCTAAAATTGGGTGGTGGCCGAGACTTACTTGTGTTAGGAATGAGAGGAAACTCAAATCTGGGCAAGTATGGCCTTTGGTTTACTGTAGCCCTTTAAGTCGCTGAAATGTTGGCTTTGGTTTCGTGTCATTCCGAGTTCTGTAGCTTGAGTTATGCTCGTTTTAGTGAGCAAAGGTAAATATTATAATTTTTTGGTTTGGTTTCACATGTCAAACTCACCCATTCGGGGAAACTCTTCCATTCGTGCTAGAACGTCATACTCTGAAGCTTCTTAAAGTTTTGTTTAACGTTAGTTAGTATTGTGTCGATCGAATTGACTTGTTTTGATTGATTTTCGATGTGTTTGCTCGAAGGCTTGACTTTGGAAACCTGGAGAACTGTTGGAGGAGCAAGAGAAGGAACCCTATCGATTCAAGCTGGACAATCAGAAGGTGAGGGCAACTTACTTTGCTAGATAATGACTTAGGCGTCAATAACTTTGACTTGCTTATTTGATTGTGATGATGTTGATTGAGCTGAATTGAAAAAAGTTTTCTGAGGCTTCGGCCATTGTTAAACCTTGAGACTTGTGTCTCCGTTTTCTGGGGCTTTGGCCGACATATGTGTTTATGATTTGATTGTTGCTATGATTGATGTTGACTGAATCACATGCTTTATATGTGCTAAACGGCTAATTATAGGATGTGTTGATATCTGCAAATATGCTTTGTTGGATTGTACTAACTGAATTGTGAAACTATTTATATATATATTTGTGGATCATCGGAGTGTGGGGAAACGTGAATTTAGGCCATACTAGAGACTGGACTGGGTTTGGGGAATGTTGTGTAGGTTCTGATCTGAGGTCTGAGCCATTATTGTGTTTAGGATTGAGACCTTCTCGGTGAAATTCTTAGGAGTATCAGGATCTTTTGAACTACATAGAGATTTGAAATAAAAGAGAAATGGAACTTGACTTCATAAATGAAATTCATAATGCATTAACCAAAGATAGAACACCTTCAAATAGTAATAACAATTTCTTGGAAAAGACTTAGGATCTGAAATGCGTTTGGAAAATGGGAAGGGTCTACAATCTAAGTGTGAGGGAAATCCTTGTGTGCACCTTCTGCTCTTCGAGCAATTCATCTAACCATCCAAAGGATGAGCCGGGGCGGGAAACTTCACTGAGGTGGGACACTTCGTGAAAGCGGGAAACTTCACTGAGGTGGGAGACTTCGTGAAGACGTGAAACTTCACTGAAGAGTGAGACTTCGTGAAAGCGGGAAACTTCACTAAGGCGTGAGACTTCGTGAAAATGGGAAACTTCACTGAAGCGTGAGACTTCGTGAAAGCGTAAAACTTCATTGAAGCGTGAGACTTCGTAAAAGTGTGAGACTCCATTGAAGTGTGAGACTTCATGGAAACGTTAGATTCCATCGACGTTTACCCTAGGTCAAATGATAGGGACCATTTGATTAGTTAGACACTTATGCGTGGGGAGGACGATACATTGTTTGACTAACCTTATCACCTACTGCATATGTTGAGATGTTGATGATTGAGTTGTTATTAGATATTCAACAACATTCTATGTATATACCTTAGGGTAGGCAATGGAGAACCTATATAAGTATATACCACCTATTCATCACATGTTGCTTGTATTATCTATTATATTATGTGAGTTGACCCTCCTGCCTTGGCTTTATGTGTATGTTTGTGTTTGGGCGGTCGGCCTGCTGCCGGACGTCCAACAGTTGATTCGAGATGATTCGTCGCTCGGGGAGGATCCGGAGCGTAATGACTACTACTGAACCTTTGAAAGAGGACCCGGACTTCATACGTGATCAGATGAGGGTCGATGATAGTGGTGTAGGGCATGAGTGTCTTAGAGTCTAGTGACATTAGGTGTTATTGTCATAGCTCTGATTCGTCATTTGTATTTTGGGGACAAGGTAAGTTTCCGGCACATTACTTCTGAGTGGTTCTCTATCACGGGGATCACAGGGAGTAGTCGGACGCAGGAAATCTGGAGGAGGCCGTTTTGGGCTGACTCTCCCACTTTGAGGACATGTACTTATAACTTTGTCACTCTAATCACTGGATTTGTACGTATTGCCTTTGGGCTTACTTATGTCACTTTCTGCTACTTATGGTTACAGCGAGGCTGTATATCTATGTTGCACATTAGTTATGTTGGGCAATTTTGGGTTGAGTCTTTAGTTTGAAAAGTCTTTTACTTTAAAAGGAAAATGAAAAAAATTACCTGCATTTTCCGCTTTATTTTATTTGAGTTACTGAGTGACACCTGAAAATCGGGATGTTACACAACCCTTTTTCAATTGCGAAGAACTATGTTGGTGAGTCGTTTACAAGGACCGTCAATAAAGCTGTTGAAACGTAGGCTTGCATCTAGAGGATCCATTTACTCTCGAAACCTATTGCCTTCAACATGCTAAATAAGAAATCCCAATCTATGTTGTCATAGGCTTTGGCGAAATCAATTTTCAGAAGTAGACCACCATCCTTTTGTCTTTGCATTGAATCAACCCTCGTTTGCAATGAGGATTCAGTCTGCAATTTGCCTTCCATGAGTGCAAACGAATTGGTTTAACTTATAGATGTTGCCGATAAGACTAACTGGTCTAAAGTCACCAATGGAATTAAGACTGGCAGTTTTGGGATTTAATGTAATAAAGGCTGCATTTAGCCCTTTTAGGATCTTCCCATGAGCGTCGAAGTCATTGAAAACCCTCACCACATCATCCTTAACCATCTTTCAGAATTGCTTGAAGAAAGTCATATTGAAACCATCAGGGGCGGGGGCTCGGTTACCATCACAACTCTTAACAATTTCCCAAATTTCCGCCACGGAAAACTCCTCTTCTAGCATGTGCCTCTGGACCTCAGAAAGCCTTGCCATATTATTACAATTGAGACTCGCCTTACACCTCTGCCCCTTTTTGAAAAAGGATTGGAAATGATGTTTTTAGGAACTATGTTCGCTTACTCAAATCAATCTCTTATATACTTTTCTAGTTCCTTTTAAATTTGTGTTTTATATGTTATTTTTACTATCACTAGCCTCCATAAAAAGTGAGAAATCAATGGGAGAATTAAAGGAAATTTATGAGTTGTAAAAATTCCCTTCAAGTTTGTTAAGCTTGCACTTTCAGTTGATACTGAGCTTGATCTCTCTAAAGTACCTAGAAAGTAGAGAGAAGTAGATCCAAAGATTATTGAAAGCGGCAATAGTGAATAAGGACATTCAGTAGTGCAAAGAAAGAATAATGAAACTATTTATTGAATTTGTTGATGCTGATATATGGGAAATCTTTGAAAACTGAAAGTATCATCCAATAGATCGATATATAACAAGCAGCTACTGATAGGTTGAAGCAAGTGAAACACAAATTAGGCTTTAAAATCATGTTGAATGCAAACACAAAATAGTTCCTAATTTGTGCGCTCAACAGAAACGAATATGACATGATCTATGCTTTTGAAATAACAAAGGAAATTTGGGATACTTTACCAGAAATATATGAAGACATGAAGCTCAAGGATCCTCAAACAGAAAAGACATCAAATGAATTTGAAGATTCTAAAGACAAGGATATATATGAAGGAATCATCAGAGTAGGAGAAATCAAAGAAGATAATCATCTTACAACATACGAAGAAATTTCTGAAAAGACAATTCCTAACACAAGCTTACAAGAAGAATTCATAAATCTTGACACTGATTAGTTGTTTCTCTGCTTTAAAATCATTAGACAACAAAAAATCCTTGAATATGAAAATGATATTGAAATCTACAATTATGAAATGTTCAATATTGAAAATGTTAAAACATTTGTAAACACGTAAAAGAAATCCTTAGATCAAAACCTTCTCAGAATATATTGAAGAATTTCAAAAGAAGTGAGTTACCAGATCATCTAACTTAATTTATAAAAGGACAAAAGAATTTGAAATTACTACACTAAATGAGTAAATCATCCTTTGATAAACATAATATATATTGTTCTGAAGAGCAAGGTCATGCACATTCTTCTAGTAAAAATTATGTTTCTATATGTAGGAAGTATATATGGACATTAAATATATGAATGTGCTTTTAAGGAAGGGACTCCTCTAAAAGTCAAGACTTAAAAAAGAAGGATACAATAAAAGATGCTTAGAACTTTAATTGCCTCTCATGCAAATATCTTTGAGAGGATAAAGAACATGCCCAACAAGATGATCAAATGCGGCCTACGCATAATTCATAACAAAAGTAGGAGTTATAGAGTTATAGAGATGATTGAAGAGAGTTGGTTAGAAGGGCTTTCGCATGTAAATTGATTAAATTTCAATTGCGTCATCTGTGTGAATAATTCTATGCATATATTAGTCTAAATCATATCAATTACAAAATATCACGCTAGTAATTGCTAAGAAAAAGGTTACATATAAAAAAATTGGTTGTTTGCACATGCTTAACAAATCTCAGCTACATGCTTTTACTCTCGAATTAAGAAGATTCTCTTCTTTCTTTTGGTCTTTGACAAATATTCTCATATGTTCGAAAAACTAACAAATGATTTTTTTAAAGATCGAACTTTTGTTATCATTCTAATGAGAATTTACCTTGTTGACCAACACCTTGTTAGTAAAAGATTCTATAAGTTATCATTTTATGCTTTGATTTAAAAACTTTGATAAAATTCACCATAATCATTAATGATGATAAATATTTTGGAGAGTTTTGAGTTTGATTTGATGGGATAAGATTTTGAATATGAATTTATTCCATTAAGGACAATTAATTAAATATTTTTTATGTCATTTATTTTATATATTTAATGATTCTTGATATTATTATATATAATTAATAAACAAAACACTAAAAACTAAGAAACTAAAATATTTGACCATCTAGATTATTTGAATATAAATTTAAATATAAATAATTACTTTTGGTTAAATATAAAAAATTGTGCAACGTGAATATATATATATATATACTCTCTAGTAATTAATTAATAATAATCAATAATAGAGTTAAAAGAAAACTTCCACTTGCCATGATAAGATATTTATATGTTTATTTGAACCCTAAAAAGATATTATAGTCCTACGGTAAAAAATAATATTATGAATCTAACATGATCACCCTAGAAAACATTCTAAATTGCAAAATTAAAAAGTTCTAAAATAAAAAATTAGAAGTTTAATAAAAACTATGATATTTCCAATTAATTTCAAAATACATTCCCTTATATGCAGTTTATATTTGGAGCCATTTCGCATAAAAGTTTGAATCAGCACAATGTCAAAGCAATTGATTTTTATAATATATTATATAATTGTAAAAGTTTTAAAAATATACTGAAAGCCTTAAGAAGATATTTAGTTTGTGTCTGGACAAGCATTTTATACTGTTTTCTGAAATGATATTTTTCTAGAAAAGTTATCACACATTATTTTGAATTTTAATAGCAAACCTATTTTTTTAAAATCAAGACATTATATTTTCGATAAACATAGGTTAAATATACATATCCATGTTCCAAAAGCAGATGGTTGAGTGTGCTATCTCTTACTGAACAGTATTTTAGCTAAATGGGTTTAGATTAAGATCACTAATCACAACCCAAATCCAGATTTATGCTATTCGAATGCGATCCGATTATCTAAATCCACAGTTTCACGTTATAAAAGGGAAGACAAAGTTTAAGTTTGTTTCCGTATATAACAAAACGCGAGGGCAATTAAGTCATTCCGCTAACCCGGTGGCATTCCCGTAATACCAGAAACTTCTCCAGGGCAATTAACCAGATCCACCACTATAAATATCGAGACCCCTGACCCGTTGCTCATTCTTTTCTCTACCCTTTCAGTTTCAAATTTCTCTTTCTCTCTCTACACCCCTTCCCCTTTCTCTCTCTTGAATTTCTCTCTCTATCTCATCCATCTTCTTTTTCTTAAATCCTCAAAATTCGCCAGATTCCGGCGACAATTTCTCTCTCCTCTCCCTCCTCCCAAATCACATCCTTCACCACCCAACCGTGTCCCATCTGTTTGTTGTGAATTTACCCTTTTGCCCCTTCTAGGTTTTCCCAATTTTTTACCCTTTTTCACCTCTCCTCACTTCTTTTCATGTAAACCCATTCATTGTTACTGTTGGGTTAATTTTTTTACTGTTTGGGAAAAGTTTTTTATTTTATTCATTTTGGGGTTGGGTTTGGTAGTAGTGACGTGGCATGCAGATAGGTAGCCATGAATACCAAAACGATGCGTCTACCCCCTCGTCGCGTGCTGACACCTAGCACCACAACCAATAAGCGCAAAGAGAGAGACGACCCGTTTGAACGACCCGCACCCGTATCCATACCCATACCAGTACCCGGCCCCACTTCGAAATTACCCAAGCCGGATAATAAGCCTATCACTCCACGGCTTGGAGCCGAGCCGATTCAGAACACAGCTGCAGGAGCCACCACCAGCAAGGTTTCGGTGTCGGAGCCGATGATGATGCCGCCGTCCAATCAGCTGTTAGCGGGGTACCTGGCCCACGAGTACCTCACGAAGGGGACCCTGCTGGGCCAGCCGTGGGTCCCGGCGAAGACAGATGGCCCCACCAAGGCGGAAGACGGCGAGGAAGGGAGGAAGGCGGCGGCGGCGGAGGAGGAGGAGCGGGAAAGGTACGCGGAAGTGGCGGGCTTGTTGAGAGGTGGTGGGACCCACCTACCCGGTGTGGTGAACCCCACCCAGCTCGCCCGTTTCTTACACTTGTGATCTGTAACAGACAATTTCGGGAGAGGGACACGTGGGGCCTTCCCATTGGATCTCCCCTCGTTTTTGCTCCGTTCGAGACAAACTAGCGGAGGAGGGAAATTTCCTTCCCCTCTTTTTCCTTCTCCTCTTTTTCCTTTTTACATATTTAAAAAAAAATGATGAATATTTTAGGACAGAAGAGAAATTTGGGGGAAAAGAAAATCAAATCTTCATTATTTTCTGATGATGATGATGATGATGCATGCAACAACTCAAATGTCATCCATCCCTCATGATGTAATCCATTGACATGCAAATTACATGCTTTTTAATTTTTGCACAATTTCTATGCCTTTTACTTGATCTGTTGATTATCTTATCTATCTTACTGTGTTTGATCCAAATTTAATCCTCATTTGATTTGATTTGGTTACATTATTATTGTTGTGAATGTAATTAGACTGTGATTAACGATTGCTAGTACTCCCACATTGTTAGGGTTTGATAATTTGATCAGCTGTGTGAGAGATTCAATGTTGTTGTTGCATACGCACTAACAGAATCTGATGCGTGTCACGCGTGTGTGTTTATTTTTTGGTGATGGTTTTTCGATTTATAAAGACGTTTCATAAATAGTCATAAAAATTGGTTGTGTCAAAGTTTAATGTTAATAATCTCGGCCATTCAGTGATTCCTTTGTGCCTTGGAAATGACGAAGTTGTCAAAGTTGTTGCCCGTTTTGCTATGGAAATTATTCTTAGCTTGTGCTGATAATGGCATTGTGCTAGTGTTAAAAGAAGAAACGATGTGGTAATGGTCCACTCACTAGCCACGTGAATTTGATATGATTGTATTTTGTTTCGTAATCTGTATGTAGGGTGAGATGAGAGCACGTTTAGGTTACCATTTCTGGATTCTTGGTAAGAACTTCGGGTGTGTCACTAACCTATAATTGAGGGTTAGAGGGAGTGATTATTGAGTAAGTGACAAGCTTTTGTTTTGTTCAGTTTGATTGAATAATCGTGTTTGTGTTTTAGTCCTTTCAATGCTCAATGCCGATTGAAGTAGTAGTAGTATAATACAAAAACAGATGTATCGGAATCGGATATATCAATTGATGTGAGGTTATTCTAACTTAAGCATTGATTCGAGTAGCGGTGAATGCAGTACATTTTGTTTAGGCGAAAAAGGGTACAAAACAGAACGAACAACGTCAATTTTTTTTTATCTTGTTGATTTTTTTATTCCGACCATCCATAGGAAATTTAAATGATTTAATTAATGGATATAATGATCAGTCGTATTAGTGTTCAATAAAATATCCATCTTCAACAGGGGGGTGGGGTTCAGGGTGCCCTACTTTGGTGTAGGGTGTGGCGTGGACCCGTAATTGCTCCCCCGCACCTCACTTTTTCACCTTGCACTAAGTCCAAATAACGGATAAGTATAGCCATTGAATTTGGATCTCATGGAGTTCAAAATATAACTGCAAGGGCACAGTTTAATCTCTCACCATTCACTCTATTTCAATTGTAATTTTTTGTTAGTATTTTATTGCATTAAAATTTAATCTATGGTACAAAGAGCAAAAGAAAGAAAAAAGGCAAAAGAAACTAACGCCTCAGGAAGGCCACTTCAAGAGCATCCGCTTGCAACAAAGACGAAACATCTGTCCTAGGAGCATCCCAAAATAAACTAGTACTCGCAGTAGAGGTTCCAAGCTTGGTCAAGTAGTCAGCAACAACATTCCCTTCACGGAGAAGATGATGGCAGTGCACAACCCAATTTCGACGAAGGAAACGCTTGATGCTACTACTAATGCAAGCATACCGATGAAAGACTGAATGATCTGAATTAAGAAGCCCCAGAGTCAGCATAGAGTCTGTGAAGAACTCCACACATCTAAAACCATGCTCCCAACACAACTCCAAGCCCTGAAGAACAGCCAACAGCTCCGCACGAAGGCTGTGTCACACACGCCCGCGTAACACGCAAACCTGAAAAGCCAATTCCCCTTTGCTGACCAGAGGGACCCGGGTTCCCAATAGTACTCCCATCTGTATTGAGCGCAACAAAACCTGATATTTTGGCAATTTGAAAAGTAAACAGCATAGGATCATGATACGTGGCTATCAATATAGGTTATTTTTCTTAGCTAATCCGATTCAATTTGACTGATAGATGGGCTTGATTAATGTGTATGAATAATAGTTGAAAGCAAAATTTCATATCGTAATTCATAAGAATAATTTTGTTCATCTTTTTATATTAAAGTGAGTGTTAAGGTTCATTTGACATTAATGAGATTCAAATATAGAGTTATTCAAATTTAAAGTGGGTTGACTCATTGAATTTGAGATTAAGTGGATTAGAGCTGGATTAGGTCTAGTTGAACCCTTTTTTATTTATATCTTTTGCAATTTCAATATGTTTTTAATTGTTTTGCATTTTATGTGATTATTTAATTAAGTGAACTAACTTATTTAATATAAGGAAAATAAGTTACAAATCTCTTAAGCAAAATAAGTTATAAATAAAATCAACAATACCTATACTAAGGAAGTAGTGAGACAACATTGGGGTGTCACTGGAGGCGACCTCGCAGTGGATCAGTTGGCAGAGGGAGGGATATCCGGATGTGTCATCGAAAGAAGGAGGAAAAGGCCGAGAGAGAAAATAAGGGTGGCAGAGGATGAGGGAGGGGGACAAGGGTGAGGGTAAAGGCGGAGTCGCCAGAGGGTGGGGGTGACAGAGGAAGAGAGAAGGGGTAGTAAAGGGAGATAAAGTGTTAGAGTTATCCTAATGAGGAAGCAAAGGTGATTATATAAAAAATGGGGTGTAAAAGTTAATGACTTTAGCGTCGACGCTAAATTTCGGGCCTATAAAATGTGTCATATCGAATTAGTTAGTGTCGGTATGGACTAACACAAATTTTACCAATAAGTGTAACATCAGCCATAAACCAACGCTAATCATCGATGGGCGGACGCTATAATGGCTTGTGATTTCAGCGTTTGTCATAACTGATGCTAATCGACATAAAGTAGACGCCTCATTTAAATAGGTTTAATTTTTTTTTTTCTTTTGAAGCACACTAACGAGACAAATATAATAATTTAGCACTGTTAATAGGTATGTCTCTAAAGAATTTGTTAAACTTGAAAATGAACTTGCTAAATTTCGGGCCTATAAAATGTGTCCTATCAAGTTAGTTAGTGTCGGTATGGACTAACACAAATTTTACCAATAAGTGTAATATCAGCCATAAACCAACGCTAATCATCGATGGGCGGACGCTATAATGGCTTGTGATTTCAGCGTTTGTCATAACTGATGCTAATCGACATAAAGTAGACGCCTCATTTAAATAAGTTTAATTTTTTTTTTCTTTTGAAGCACACTAACGAGTCAAATATAATAATTTAGCACTGTTAATAGGTATGTCTCTAAAGAATTTGTTAAACTTGAAAATGAGCTTGCTGATCCATAGGTAGTATTTTTAACTTTATTTTATATTCAATGAAACTTTATGCGTATTTGGGATTAAGTAACCATTCAAATCTATTTCATCTAGAATTCTTATTCAATGTTTTCAATTTGATCACCTTTTTTAAATGATCTATATACTTTATTCCGAATATTCAGAAGAGATGCAACTACAAATGATTTTTTTCTTTTAATAATTAATTTAAGTTTTTTATTACATGTTCCTTTGATTCCATTCTTTATTAGGTGAGTAGACCCTCATTAGCTCTTTGTAAAAATCCAATACTCCCTCTTTCCAGAATGGTTGTTGTTTAAGGAAATGCACACAGTTAAAAGCTTATTAATTGATGTAAAATTAGGGTAAAACAACCCTATTTAAAGTTGTGTTTTATTAAAGAGAGAGAATGCTAGTTATTGGTTAAGTAATTGGTGAGAATTGTGATTGGTAGAGGTGTTAGGTGAGAGATACAATATTAAATGGGGATAAACATGGAAGAAGATGTGATAAATAACCTTGAATTTCCAAGACAATTGCTATTTTGAAAAATATGCGAAAAACTAAAGCAACAACCATTTTGGAACAAAGAGAGTAGTAAAATAAACCACTCAAATTTATGTGTTTACGGTTAATCTATAAACTACTATATAAAGGGAGAGTTTGTGCAACCTTGGGACAAACCAGTCATTCAACAATTAATTTTAAAAACTATGAAAGTTTGGCATGGGTATTTTAGTAAAAAAATAATTTATTTCTCTTGGATTGAATCTCAACCGTTGATTCACAAACATTTGATTTATCAAAGTGCCTAATAATGATTTGCCAAAAAAAAGTGCCTAATAGTGAATTATGAGAAGTTAAAAAATTAAGGCAATTTAGGAGTTACATACATTTAAGAAATTAATTTATAAGAAGTTAAAAAAAAAACCTTTAACATCCCACTTTAAATTACCTAATGATGTTACAACAACCATTCATATTCTACAATCATATTCTCATATGCTTTCTATTATTGCATAGAAAATAAATAAAAAAAATGTCTTAAATCTACATATTTTTATAAGCACAATTTTTTTATAAAAATATTAATGCAATTTAGAAGTTACATATAAATTAAGAGATTAGTTTAGAAGAAGTTTAAAAATGTGTAACCTTCAATATTGGTTTAAAATCCTACATCAAAGTATCTAATCATGATACAAAAATAAATAATTAAAACTAAGAGAAAAAACTATTCCACTTCTATAACTCCATTCTCATTTGCTTACTATATAAATAAGAAAAAAATCTTCATCTCAACACACAATTTCCCACTCAAACATCTTTACCTTTGAAATGAATTCTCACCCTTTCGCATTGTTTATCGCCCTCTAAATGAGGCTGAAAGATGAAGATCGCAAGTATAATTCATCAAATCATGGATCTTCGACCAACGACACAAGTGAGTTTCGTACATATCAATTTTTTAATTATTTCTTTTTTTTTTATCCAATTTTTTCTACAAGTTTAACATTCATGAATCCACCATTTTCATATAATGCCTAATTCTAACATAAAATGAGCTAAGGAACTTATGCGAGGTTTCAACAATCTAACACTTCTAATCGTAAAACAACTTTTATTTGATTTATGTTGTGCCGGTGTTTTGTTAATTAAATTGCTTTTATATATTCTCTAAAAAAATCTTTTCAATGTAAATATTTGTATACCATAACAAAACACATTGTGAATCTCCCATGTAAAGGGTTTGGCACGAAGCAGAAATTCACCAGTTCAGAGAAACCATGTCAACGACGAAGGAACTTCTGCAAGCATTCAACAACCTAACATTTCAAATGGTATGTTTCCAAAACAAAAAAAAAATCAGTTATTTTGTGTCTGTGCTTGATTATCTAAATTGCTTTTATATATTCCCTAAAAATTCTTTTAAATGGAAATATTTGAACAAAACATTAATGCAGCAGATCAAAGCACAACAATATGTATCTCCCATGTAAAGGCCTCGGCACGAAGCCGAAATTCACAAGTTCGTAGAAACCGTGTCAATGATATAAGAAGTAAGTATCTGTCATTTAATTTAATTTATGTTTTTTATTATTTCTACTAGATATTTATTAATAAAAAAATAATATAACATTTGACTAAAACCATACCACACTATTTTAATCCAAAAATTCAATAGGTGGTCTAACTCATAATGATATGAGCGAAGATGAAACTCAATTGCATTGTTTAAAGAGGGGCAGGGGACATTCCATGCATCTTTTAGATCTCGGAAGGATATTAATTCTTCAAGTGTCTTGACTTTACACCAACATGAAAATTTAAATTATAGCATATTTTTAATAAACTCCCCTTATAAATTGCTAAGCAGCTTCACACAATTTCGACCACGGTCATATTTTATCTGATGAAGATGAAGATGTCGACCATGATAGTTCATCATGTGATGCACTTATGTTAATTTATTTGAATGCATTTTCATAAAATTTATATCGATATTTATTTTACCACAAAAAAAAAAGCTACTTTCACAAACTAACATATTTGTTCAAGTATATTTAATTTAATTAAAAAATGGAATAATGGTTATTAAAAGTATAATAATAATAATAATAATAATAATAATAATAATAATAATAATAATAATAATAATAATAATAATAATAATAATAATAATAATAATAACTCATTATGTTGCTATAAAAATTTACCTCATTTAGAATTTCATGATATAGTATTTTTTAAGTTTTATAAACCAAGCAAATATGTGCCAAAAAAGGATGATGATGATGATGATGAAAGATACACTTTTAATTATTTTTTTTTAAAACAAATATCACCTCATTAGTTTTTGTTTTTATCTGTTAGCTCATAAGTTCCAGTTATGAATATCATGTTTTGAATGCGTCTATTCTAACTATTTTGGATTGATACAATCATTCTATATCAGAATGAATTTTTTTTTTTTAAGTTAGTTATTTTGACCATTTCAATCTACCAAAGTTCTATTTCAAAACCTAAGGAAGATTGGTGTTAATGAAAGCAGACACTTCTCTTTGCTCAATTGAAAAATTATAAGGTTGATCTTTTTAATGACAACAACTTTTACTTACTCCCTCCGTTCCAAAATATAAGTTGTTTTAGGTTGTGCATATTGTTTAAGAGCTCATTAATTGATAATTTTTTTTGATTAAAATACACCTATTTAAAGTTGTGTTATATTAAGGAGAGAGAAATGTTATTATTGGTTAAGTGGATAGTGAGAGTTGTGATAGGTGAAAATTGTAGGTGGTAATTAAAAGATATAATATTAAATGAGGGTATATAAGGAAGAAATAGAAAAAAAGTACATTGGTTATGCAAAACAACTTATATTTTGGAATATAGTACAAATTCTAAAACAACTTACATTTTGGAACGAATGAAGTATTTTTCTTTAGATATTTTGCTATAGCCCTTGAATGGATGTTGTTTGTTGTGGTACATGTGTTCTTCTTTTAATTTATCATTTCTTTTATTTATGCCCCCACAGAAAATCATAATGAGTTCTTTTGGTTTGTTTGTTCATCGTGTTAAAAAAACATAGAATTCCATGAAAGGTTATCCCCCAACCCTCTATGACCCATATTGTATACCTCAGACACGGTGGTGCTTCTACCTGTAGGTTGTAGGAGTCATGTTGAGAAGGTTGTACCCATGTCAAGTCTCTATAATGGCCAAATGGTATATGATGGCTGCAATAAAGGATCTCACATCATAACATTCAATGTAGTAACCAAGAAGCGTTGGATTCCTCTGCACCCCACCAAAATTTTGGAAGGAAAAACAACAAGAGACAAGGGTTCAGTTTCTAAGAATAGTTCCAAGTATTCTTTATTCTTATTTTTTTTAATTCTTCTACCTTTATGATAAATTTAAATTTGATGATTTTTGGAGAGCATGTAGTGTTCATTTGATTTTTCCATTTTAAAACTCATGAAGGTTGTTAAGTTTTGTTAGGACATCGCAAAACAAAAAAAAATTGTAAATATTTATATAAAAACTAAATTAAATCATTCAATATTTAGAAAACAACCACAAAGAAATATAAATATTACGCTTCTTAAAAAAGTCAAACGCATTTATCGCAAAACTAAAAAAAAATTCAAATTTTTATTTTCTTATGCTTAAGTAAAATTAATTTTATTTTTTTAATTTAGAAACTCTATTTTCATAATCATAACAAAATAATATAAATTTTAAAAAATTTCATGCTATACACAAAAAGACACGGGTCAAAAACTTATCTACAAAATAGTTTTGATACATTAACAAATTAAATAATTTTTTACCCGTTAACTAATATTAGATCTAAATTAAATTTTTAATGAATTTTGGTCATTCTGTAGATATAATAAAGAAGAAGTTTTCGCAACCTTGAGGGTAAAATAATAATTTAACAATTTTTATACTACATTAAAAATTTGAGTATAATTATTTTGGTAAAAATGCAAATTATTCTCCCATATTCAATTACGACCGTTCGTTTCATAGGAATCTCATTGTCCTTTTGCATTCCCTAATCTATTCACTAAGCTTAATTGTAAAAATTAATGCATTCACATAGGGGTCCTAAGAATCTTTGAAGAGACCTTCAATATTCTTCAGTTTTTTAAACCTTCAATGTTTTTCAGTTCTTTTAAACCTTCAATCTTATGTACAACTTAAATTATAGGTATACATACCTCTTTGTCCATACTTTTTTTACCGGTTTTCTTATATGATTTCATAGATTTGTTGATCCATTGATTTGTATGCGTTTCACTATGAATTTTCTTTTTTTGCAATTATTATATGCCTTTGTTCTTTTTGGATTCTTAACCTTTTATACACTTTTTAGTGTTCTAAAACTATCACAAATGTAGGTGTCCAATAGTGGATTATATTGTTTTTATGTCCACCAATCTTTTTTATTCGGATTCTTTCCTTTCTTTTTGGTACATAGGAAAGATAAATTACACCCCCTCGGGATCGATCTCTAGACCTTCTTCTCCCCTACTCATATGCCCCCAGTTCTTACCACTTGAGCTATCATTAGAGACTCAGTTTCTTTCCTTAAATGTTAATCACTTCGCATATTATAAAAAAAACTTCACATTTTCTTTTTTAAAACTCTTCACATTTTCAAACGTTAAGTGGATTAATTATTGTATGAAAGACATAAAGAACATGAAAAATAAGATGGTTTTATATTGTAAATCACCCCAATTTAATTACTGTGATCAAAACAATATCATGATTATGGAGTCATAAATATCTAATTAAAGAGTTATCTTTGTAACTTATATCCTACTTATTTGCTTTATCGTCAATTAAGGTTTGTAACTGATATCCTACTTTATTTGCCTCATATCTTATACATGACAAAATTTCTTCTTCTTCTTCTTTTTTAAAATTAATTTATACTACATTTATGAGGTTCATTTTGACAATAAAATTCATTCAAATATTCAGATCGTAAATGAGATATTACTCAACTTAATATTCATATGTTTTTTCGTTGATTTCAAATACTCTCATTGGGACACAATACTGTTTGAGTTGGCAACATTAATATCATGGTGGTGTTAGAGCAAAAAATATGTTTAGAACTATGAGGGATCATCACATCATCACATTGGGGTAAAACAAACACAACACCTCATATTTCACCTAAAACCTCAAAACGTTAGGTGTATGAATCATCTTACTTATAAACAGCTCAAAATTGTCATTTTATTTCTATGTTAGACTTTTTTTTTTGACAGAAAGTTGGAGCTTTCATTAATGAGAAATACTCAAATCAGAGGTTAATATGCCTACTAAACCAGTAGGATACTCCTCTAATCCAACAAAACAATAGTTTGTCAAACTTACTCACTCTTGATAGACTTACTCACACTTGATAGTGACTTTTATAATTATTTGAATAAACAAAATAAAATTAACACAAGTTTTTAAAAATTACAAACGACAAATAAAAATGAATATCCCCCGTGCATCGCACGGGTAAAAAATACTAGTATGCAATAAATATAAAGACACACGATTCACTTTTATGAACATTTTCATGTAAAGTAAGTCATTAATTATTAACTTTATTTGCTAGTACTTTCAAGTTTTTTTTTTTAATAATAATGGGGGCAAATCCCAAAGAAAAACAGAACTACACAGCTCTTGAAGAGAAGACTCCTAGAACATTAATTCTAAGCAAAGGAAGAAGAGATCTAGGGATATGTTCACTATCAAAACTCAGCTCATTGATACCATGGCCAAGTTTGGCAAGATGCGTTCACACAATGGTTGGCAAGAGCTAAAATCTCTGTAACCAAGTATGCACAAGGGAGATCTGAAGGACAATGCATCATGATGAGATCAAAAGCCAATTTGGAATCATTTCTGTAACACCCCTTTTTCCCATTGTTTTATTTAAAAACGTTTATCAGAGTTTAGAAACATATCTAAGGGAGTATTACACTTCTTCACGAAAACTCATTATAATTAACATGATTGTGTTTGAAAATTTATAAGTTCATATGCTTTTCAAAGAATGAATTATTTCTGCCAATAAACTTTCTAAACCAGCCATATAATCCTAAGATGCATAAAATCACTTATTTAAATAGGTTTATCTTCCATGATATTCCAATAAAATTCATCATACTCAGAACTTAGTTTCATAAGCACTTCGGCCATCAACAGTACAACATCGCCATAATTTAGAAAATTATTCAACAACTTCCATAAGGAGAGGTTAAAAAATCCTCTCAACAAAAGTGTAAAAGTAACGTAAAATATCTACCCAGTGTTACATTACAAAGCAAGACACTTATTTTATAATAATAATAATAATAATAATAGTAATAATAATAACATAAGCTAAGACTCTCCGAGGCTACTCCTCATGAGCCACATCTCTACCTCCAGTACCTGAGCGATGTCGCATAGAACATCATTCCAACAGAAGGGTAAGAACTTACATTGTATAAAATATAGCATAACAAAGAGCAAGTAAACAATTCAGATCCTGCTTTATAAACTCTTCACATTGTCTTTAAAATCTGAGTGATTATAATATTTTCTCTCAAGACAGTTTCACAATTCTTAT
Organism: Lotus japonicus; assembly: GCF_012489685.1. Classification (NCBI taxonomy): domain Eukaryota; kingdom Viridiplantae; phylum Streptophyta; class Magnoliopsida; order Fabales; family Fabaceae; genus Lotus; species Lotus japonicus. The sequence continues at coordinate 40,117,909 of NC_080045.1, read as the reverse complement.
TAATGTTTCGGAAAATTATAAGCTTAAAGAAGAATAATAATTCGACTTTACCACAACAGCAAAACAATTCACCAACAAATCACCAAACACATAAAACCACTGAAAACGTGAAACTTAGTGTGTGAGACTCTAATGCATGCATGTGGTACCAATTGTTAACCTTAGCGGTATCACCGCGTCCACTCCAGACAGTTAACCACCAATGAAGTCCACTCCAGACTTCCAGAACCACGCCAGTTCTGGGACAAACCTCAGTTTTCCGATGAAAACCGACACGTTGCCTCTTGACTAAATGAAGTGTATTTCGTGAAAAAACTCATAAATCAAAACTTGCAAATTTGAGACCACTCCAGCCCCAAATATATAACATATTTTATCGCCAAATTCCATAATGGAAATCACACCAAAATTGCACAAAATAACTCTTCAATATAATTATTAAATCATTCACTATTTCACCGACAAACTAGTAACACAAAGTCCCGAAATGTCTCACATCAATTACTAGAACCAATTCCATAATCATTCTTATAAATAAGCAGAAACATAGCAAACTTGCAGATAGTTCTGGTACTAAACGAGCACTCCAAAAATTATGAAAATTTTACTAAACATAGCCTTATACGTTAGCTTTCATATAAAATTGGTTTCACCCAATTTGGAATTCTGTAGAGAGAGTTATGCTCTCTACAGCACAGGCTGTTAGGGTGTCTGCAAGCATAAACAGAGTGAACTTGCAGATAATTCTGGTATTGAACTTGCAATCCAAAAATTATGAAAATATTAACCAATATAACCCTATGAGTTAGCTTTCATATAAAATTAGTTTCACTCAATTTGGAATTCTTTAGAGAGAGTTATGCTCTCTACAACACAGGCGGCTAGTGTGTCTGTGGGTAGAAACAGAATGAACTTGCAAATGATTCTGGTATTGAACCAGCAATTGAAAAATTATGAAAATATTACCCAACATAGCCCTATGAGTTAGCTTTCATACAAAATTGGTTTCACTCAATTTGGAATTCTGTAGAGAGAGTTATGCTCTCTACAACACAGACTGTTAGGGTATCTGCGGGCAAAACAGAACAGAACCCAATTTTTCCCGGAACCTCAATTTCGCTCAAAATCAATTTTGCTCACCACATGTTAACACTCAACACAGTCTCTCAGTTCTGAATTTTCAAAGAAGATGGGGGTTCCTTCATGTTAAACTCAACCTCTGTTATTCTACAATTATACAAGGTAAATTCAAACCCTTACCTTCTATGACACCGGTACAAAGCCTCCTAGACCCTTTTCTTCTTGAATATCAAATTCTAGGTTTTCTCCACCTTTTCTCCTCTCCTTCACCTTTCACGTGTTTGTCTGTTCTGTTGCTTCTCTAATCCTAATTTTCTTTCTTTCCTTCTACTTATATCTCTCCTAACCCTAAACTAGTAATACTAGTGGGCTCCGCTCCATATATCACAATAAAACCCAAAAACCTTATTTCTCTGTATTACATAATCACTTAATTATCTAATAAAATCACTTAATAACCTTATCATCTAATTAAATCACTTAATCAAATAATCATCAAATTAAATCACATAAATTATCAAATTACCATATAGTATAATAATTAAAATAAAATAATAAATAACCTAATAACGAAAAGTGGGGTGTTACCATTTCCGCATCCAACACTTTAATTTGCATGTGGAGAGCTTGTTACAACCCTTTAACAACCCCTAGAGCGCTACTCGCAAGGCAGAGCACCCTTCTAGTTTTCCTGCAAAATTAAGAGCAATAGTCCCATTTCCATCTCTAATCATCCCCCTCGTAGGCAGCGCGACAAGGTTGGGAGAAAACAAAGTCATCTGAATTGATTTTCCACACCCCAGGATCAAGTTTCTTCTAGGAAATTCTACTTTCCTTCATATGAAGTTTGGAAATCACATCGGGAAGGTGCAAATTTTGGGAAATTTCAGTAGTGTAGCTCATAATAAGGATCATCTGGTTACATGGTCTATCTGATTGTTGAAAACCAAGTCACATTTATCTTTCCAAATGAACCAAGCCACAACCCCAAACAACAACGCCCAGCTGAATCCACCCCGGTGAACAAACTTCTGGTGAAGATTGAAGCTTAACCAATATGATAGACTAAGGCTGAAGAATTTACTTCAATCACTAGGCTATAAAATTGTGTTCCAAACCTCATGGATGTGATGGCATTCTCAAATAGCATGCATGATTGTTTCCTTAGCTGAATGACATCGGAGACAAAGGGGCTACATGGCACATGTTACTCTTCCTCCTATCCAAATTGGTGATCGATCTATCCATGAACAACTTTCCACAAGAAACTCTTAATACGAGGGGGCCTTGATACTTCCAAATGATATCAAAAGAATTGAGGGGAAGATCCCTAGCTTCGTACAACAAAGAATTAGTCGAGTTAAAGAAAAACCTGTCATCTTGAGAAAGCTTTCAAGCTTGCTTATCATTTTCTTGGGTCGCACTAGGAGGTCTTATGGAAAACAAATGCAAGAAGTAATTATCTAAGTAAGCCCCATTTCAATTCCCATTATCATGAAGGAAGTCCAACAGGCTTTCAATTGAGAGAATCCAGGAGTCCCTCCGAAACAAGATTTGCATCCCATCACCCATTACCCAGGTGGAACCCACCATAGTTAACCTTCAACTTAGCAAATTCCTTCCCAAGTTGGTAATCCCATTTGTTTGGCAAGGGAATTTTCTTTTCTCTGGTTTTTAATCATACTTTGCTCTAAAAATGTGAGCCCACAAACAATCCTCTTTGGTGTGAATAGTCCAATCTAGCTTCAACATACAAGTCTTGTTTATAGTATGCAAATATTTGAAGGCTAATCCACCCTCCTTATTAGGAGAGCAGATAGTTTCCCAACTGTTTAAATGAAACTTCCTCTTTTCCACCTTAGTGCCCCAAATGAAATCCCTACAGAGCTTTTCTATCTCCTTGCAAATTTCGATGGGAATAGGAGTAGTTTGCATTACATAGGAAGGATGACTCATAAGATAGGTTTGAGCCAAAGACACTCTGCCTGCAAAAGACAAGGACTTTCATTTTTATCCAGTTAGCTTCTTCTTGACTCTGTCAATTAGGAACTCAAAATTCTCTTTAGTCACCCGAGAGTGGAGAAGAGGAAATCCTAAGTACATACTCAAGTTGGAGTGAAACTAAGGCTAGATGATAGTTGACTAGCCAAAGGCTCCTGCACATTCTTAGAAAAGAACACCCTTAATTTGGGTAAACTCATCTTTTGACCCAAGCCACCACAAAGTTATCCAGTATACCATGAATGAGTTGCACATGGTCAATCTATGCTTTTTGAAAATTATTATTATTATTATTATTATTATTATTATTATTATTATTATTATTATTATTATTATTAGTTACCATTGGATTCTTTACCTCCCTTAACACCCTCTACATCCTCCTCCTCCTCTTCTATGCCTATACTTGATCCGCCAATACAACCTACAAGAGTCTGAACTATGCAAAAATATCCCCACATAATCTTAGGAATTTCCACTTTAATATAATCCATAGTCCATTTGGTTTGGCAGGTACACCCTTTCCAATTTCTAATTTTCTTTCTTATGATAAATTGTCAACTAATTATAAGATCTTTGTTTTTTCATGGTGTACATACCCAAACCTTAGTCTTATGCCTAAGATGAAAAATATGATTGTTGGAAGAGAGGATGATGAAATTTCAGCCCTTCAAGTATTAGAAAATTCTATATGGAGACTCAAAGAAGTCCAATATTTGGTATATTAGCTAGTGTACAAGTTTATATAATAAAGAACACACACAATCATTGCCTTAAGCCTAAGGTTTTGTGGTGGTATGTAATTCTAACTTATAATTCTAACATGGTATCGAAGCTGCCTTCTGCCTTTTGACAATTGGATCCTTACTGCCTTACCCCCAAAAAAGCACCTAATTGGCGACAAATGAGTGTAAAAAATCAAGATAAATGATTATCTTACAGTAGAAAGATACAAGGCTAGATCAGAAGCCAAGAGATACACACAAATACATGATTTAGACAACTTTGAGACCTTTTTTCCAATGGCAAAGATGGCCACTGTCAAGCTAGAGGCTAGTTCTTGCAATTACAATATCAAAGGATTGACATCTCCATCAATTTGATATTAAAAGAGCATCTTTATCCATCACATTCACTAGAGTGTCTACACTTCATTTTATATCATTTTTTACAATTCTCCATAGTACCACATCATCTAAACCACTTTACTAATTTTTTACTCCAACCCAACGACTCTTAAAAGTTTTTTTAGTAGGCCCCACAATCAAAACCAAACCACTTTTACTACATTATAATAATAATAACTTTTTTTGTTTTTTGTGCACAATTTGAAGAGACAGTGTCTGGTTGTAGACACTAATTTTTTACCACATGGAGATTTTATTTACTCCAATAGTGTGAGACACTCATCTTCAAGTATCTTAGGCAAGAGACATTGCCGTTGGAGGTGCTCTAATAATGCTTTTTTATAATTAGCTTTGAAATCGTCACAACCACCCTACCACCTCAATCATATTACTTCTTCCGTTCCACATTTTACAATAATCTCGGAGAGATGCTATATAACGCGGCATTTTTGGTGCACAATCAGAACAAATCAGGACGTTGGGCTCTTGGCGGAAATCATGGAGGGGTTGTGATTGAGAAGAGAATAAAATATGTATAAATCAATGACACATAATGAGTCGTGCAGTGTCGTTGAAAAAACAATCGTGTCAAATAGGATTTCCCATAATCTCGAAATCTGAAGGAAAGTAGTCTCATGTCCGCCGAACGTAGAAATACGTGCATATTAAATTTGTGGGGCATATAAAGTGTGCTACTAGATGGAAGGCGTGAGGTGTATGATAGTTGAGAGTTGTATGAAAGAGTCTTGAAGACGTGACAATGTAGTTAATGACGGTTTAAATGGCAGCCAGCCCACACAACAACAACGTTGAAACTGATCCCACGTGGCAGCTAATTAATTAACCATCCCCGTGGGCCCCACACCACGACAACGCACGAAAACATCGACATAAACCGAACCGAACCCCTCTCTCTATGCTTCTTAATAACTTATGCTTATGTTGCTGTGTGTGTGTGAGACTGAGATCTTCTTGCTTACGTTTTCTACTTCAATTCTCATCACTTTCAACGCCAGTTTCAGTAAAATTCAATATATATAAATTCAACAAAGTCGCTGTTGAAAATTGAATAAGGCTAAATTCTCTGTAGACTTTTTTGGATGCTTTGATTCATGGCGGCTTTGATTTGATTGCTCAAAATTCAGTTATGGATGTTGTTGCTGTTTTCTCCCTCTGCTTTTCTTTCTGCAAATTCAAATGGTGAGACCTTTTTTCTTTTTGTTTAATTACTTTTCTTCATTGTGTTTTTTTGTGCTTCTGAAGTGTATGATTATTTTTTTCATTCTGGTTTCTAGTGCTCGAAATTCAGAGCATTTTCTCAGTTGATTATATTAGCGAATTTCCTGGAAAATTTTTAACTCCCCTCCCCTGGAATTTTGCAGTTTCAGAGTCATGTTGGTCGGTTTCAATTATGTGAATTTATTTTTTTAAATTCATTTTTGATGTGTGGTTTTGGTTGTGTTGGCTTCAGTGAAACAGAATGATGAATAAGAGGAATCTGAATGGTTTTGATTTGGATTTTACTTTTTAGTGATGGAGTTTGTGGTTGTTGTTGGCTTCAATTCAAGAGTTATGCTTGTTTCCAATTAGTGTATAATTTTCTATAATGTATGCTTTCTTGTTCTGGGATTTTAATTCCTCTGCATTCAGCATACTCAGGATCATTTTGATTGGAATTTTGAAATTTGGGATTCTCTTGATTTCTACATGCATGAACAGTCTGAAACAGTTGATTTTTGTGTGTGTTTTTTAAATTTTGTGTGTGGCATTGCTGGTTTAACGTTTTCTCTGGGCAGATTATTGAGATAGGAGGAGAGGTGAAGCAGAAGGATAATGAAGTGGCTACGCGCAGGAGGGGAAACATTGGGAGGAGCAGATGAAGTTTTCCCTTCATCTGAATCTATTGTAACCAAGGATTTTTCCATCAGTGGGCCATCGGGCCTTGCCGGACAAGTTGATAAGAAGCCGGATACGGGGAATATAGAAGAAGCTGAATCATCTTTACGTGAGAGTGGCGTCTTGAACTATGAGGTTGGTTTAATCATAGTTCCCTTGCCTTCGATGTTTTCTGTTATACCGAACAATCGGATATGGTTTATTCTTTGTTATTTGCTCTAGACCATAGTGTGTTCATATACTTTTCTTTACCCAACATGTAACTTCAGGCTTGTTACATGGTTTCTTTATGGTAGGTTTATTAATAGTTGTATGGACTACTTTTAGATCTTTCCAGGGTTTTAAATTGCGGTTGCGACTGCGTAGCGGAATTGCGGACAAATGCGGGTTGATCCGTCCACAATTGCAATCGCGATCATGACGGGGTAACTCTAAAACCCGTTACGTTGAGGCCGCAATTGCGGTTGCTGATCGCAATTTAAAAACCTGGATCTTTCTGTCTATGCCCTTAGTTTTGGAAAGTCAGCATCTATCTTTTGTTGTTTCAGAATCCTTAATCTGATCTTCCGATGTATCAAAAAAGAATCCTTAATCTGAAAAATAGTTGACCAAGGCATTGGTTTCCGTAATTCTATCTGACCACAGTTAATGCATATATTTTTCTAATGATCTACTTATTGAATTTGATGTTTCCTTTTTTTTTATTAGCAAATTTGATACTTCGCATTCAATACGATTTTTTTTTGGCATAATTCAACTTAAGTTAGTAAAGTATTTAACTCTTTCTGTGTGTGTTCCTCGTTTTAAATTCGTGATTATGACTACGATTCTTTTTTAAAGAAAAATATGTCTGCAATTCACAGGAAGCTAGAGCTCTGCTGGGAAGATATGAATATCAGAAAGGAAATTTAGTAGCCGCCTTGCATGTCTTTGAGGGAATAGATATAAGTGCCGTGACTCCTAAGATCAAACTTGCCCTTTCTAGAAACAGAGAACACCAGAAGAGACGTTCCCAGAATCACGATGAGCCGCAAATGTCTATACATGCTGTTGGCTTGCTGTTGGAAGCAGTCTTCCTAAAAGCAAAATCTCTGCATGTTCTTGGAAGGTTTAAAGGTAACCTCACTGGTTGTTTGATTCATAGATTTTCTCTTTGTTTTTCACTGCATATTTTCTTTTCAATCAGCACTATGGTACATATTTTACAAGTGGTATACTTTATTTTTCAGTGATTAATATCTTGTAAATATACTTGATTTCAACTGCTATGAGTCTTTTTTAAATTATGAGCCTGTTTGGCAAGCAGAATCAATTCCATAGAATCATTTCTATTTGGTTAAAATCAATTCTAACCATTTAAAATAATGTTTGGGTGTACCCGTACAATTGATTTCATGGGTTAAGAATTGGATCCACTTGCCATAACAAATAGTTGCTTTTGCATTGAACATAATAAATTTGTTTTAATGGTCAAGCCAAAAGAGGATGATGCAGCTGCATTGTCAGTCATCTGCTATGCATGCGAAGTCCTCCGGAATTGGTTTCGATGACAATGGGATACAAGTAGTGTAATCTGATGTATTTTTCCAATCATTCTTGCAGAAGCTGCCGTATCTTGCAAAGTTATTCTGGACATAGTGGAGTCTTCATTGCCCGAAGGCTTGCCTGATAATTTTGGTGCTGAATGTAAATTGCAGGAGACCTTGAGCAAGGCAGTTGAGCTGCTTCCCGAGTTATGGAAACTTGCTGATTGTCCGCGCGAAGCAACTTTATCTTACCGGCGAGCGCTCCTTCATCATTGGAATCTTGATGCAGAGACTATAGCGAAGATTCAGAAAGAATTCGTTGTTTTTCTTCTATACAGCGGAGGGGAAGCAGCACCCCCTGATCTCCGTTCCCAAATGGACGGCTCATTTGTGCCGCTAAACAACATAGAAGAGGCTATTCTTCTTTTAATGATTTTGCTAAGAAAAGTCTCTCTCAATAGAATTGAGTGGGATCCTTCAATTTTGGACCACCTTTCATTCGCTCTTTCTGTTTCAGGGGATTTGACATCTTTAGCTAATCAATTGGAAGAATTGCTCCCTGGGACTATCGATAAAAGAGAAAGGTACCATGCTCTTGCTCTCTGTTATTATGGAGCAGGTAAGGACTTGGTAGCACTGGATCTTCTCAGAAAATTATCGAGTAATAGAAAGGAACCAAAACATGTTCCAGGTTTGTTATTGGCTTCTAAGATTTGTTCTGAGAATCCCAGTCTAGCCGAAGAAGGAGTAAGATTTGCTCAAGGAGTTCTTGAGAGTTTAGATGGCAGGTGTAATCAGTTAAAAAATCTCGTTGAATTTTTTCAAGGTGTTTCATTGTCAGCAACCTCGAAATTGCCTGTTTCTGATTCTGAGAGGCTTAAGAGACAATCTGAGGCGCTTCATGCCTTGGAAAATGCTGCCAGAACGAGTAAAATGAGAGATCCCCTTGTGCTATATCATCTCAGTTTAGAATATGCAGATCAAAGGAAGTTGGACTCGGCACTTCATTATGCAAAGTGCCTTTTAAAACTGGAAGGTGGTGCTAATGTTAAAGGGTGGTTATTGTTAGCTCGGATATTATCCGCTGAAAAACGGTTTGTGGATGCTGAATCTATTATCAATGCTGCGTTGGATCAGACTGGGAAATGGGATCAGGGTGATTTGTTGCGAACAAAAGCTAAACTTCAAATTGCACAGGGCCAGTTAAGGAGTGCCATTGAGACATATACCCAGCTTCTTGCTGTCCTTCAAATCCAGAGTAAAAGTTCTGGTTCCTGGAAGAAGTTATCTAAGGTTTGTTTATAAGAAATTAAATTGAACATTGTTGAATTGTAGAGCGTTGCTCTTGTGACTTGGATGGATGTAGTCTCCCACAAACTTGTGGAATTTTTATGCTTTCTGCAGAAATTAATGACCATAGGTTTGTACTTATGAACAAAAGGAAGTGTGCTGCTGGTCCGTGTCTGAGAAATTGAGAATATTTATACAATGTTAGGAACAAAAATAGTGAGAGTACTAAAACATGATCATCATTTTATTTGTTTCACATGCAGGCATTTCATGAAAAAAAATAAAAGCAGAATAAACAAGAGTTCCTCTAAATTTTGGTGTGCTTTTTTAAGTGTGGTTCTGGGTTCATGATGTTGAGAGTCAGTATCCATTATTAAGAGTGTCATTAGTTCAAAATTTTCTTTCTATTGAATCTCTGTTCCTCTTCTAGAAAAGTCTGCATGTTAGCGCCTGAAAGTATTTATTCCATAGCAAGTATGAGGATGTATAAATGATTAAATCTCTGTGCACTTATTAGAATTGGTATGTATCAGTTATTTACACCATACATTCTTTTCTATGTCCTTCAAGGAACCAGGTATAATGATTTGTTGAGCATTCTTAATCCATCATATAGTTTTTTCCTTTATGGTCCTCTGCTGATCTGCCATACTATTTGGTGAAAGAATGTGCTCACTTCATCATTAGGATCTATTAGGAGGTTTTTTTCTTTCTCATTTTAAAAAGCTTTGTTGGTTGTACCTGTAAGATGCTTATTTTGAATGTGGACTAGTGTTGTCACATAGCGGATATCCCGGCGCTATAGCCCTATAGCGTAACACTCTGAGGGCTCACCTTTATCCACTATTTTCTGCTCCGTGGGCTTTGACATAGCTGTTTTTTTGTTTACCGCTATTTTCTGCGATCTGCGATTAACAACACTGATTTGGACCCTTTTTTTGAGTTTATGCCATGCCATTCATGTAAGCCTTATCAATTGTCATGAATGTTGAATTTAAAATGGCTGCTAGTATTTGAAAATTCCATAATTAACTCTTGCTCCCATATGTTGAATTTGGATACATTTAATTCATACTGTTTTTATCTCAAGCTTTTTATTTTTATTTTTTGATAATTAGTAATTTTACTTGTGTAGTAATACAATTCAGACCCTTTCTTTCATGATATTTGTAACAGGACACTAGAGATCGTTCTAGGAACTTGGAATTGGAAATATGGCATGATCTTGCTCATGTGTACATCAGTCTTTCACAGTGGCATGATGCAGAGGTGTGTCTTTCAAAATCCAAGGCCATCAAACCATACTCAGCTTCTCGATGTCATGCATCAGGTAAATAAGTTTGACTTTTTATCTTTGAGTTTCAAAGTTTTTCCATTTAATGTTTTTTCTGAGATGGAAATGACCAAACGTATGTGTGTACTGGTAGTGGTAGCAACAATATCCAAACATAATCTGAAGTATGAGATTTTGCAATATGAACTTTGATAAAATGGAAAAAAATGAGGGGAATGAGGGGACTGTGAATGTCGGAGAATGAACATTAAACATTCCATCCAAGTTGCTTCTCAGACTTATATTTAATGATAGGGTTGTTTTATATGTTAAATTTCACAGGTATGATGTATGAAGCAAAGGGTCTTTACAAGGAAGCTCTGACAGCTTTTCGCGAAGCTTTGGACATTGATCCCGATCATGTCCCCAGCTTAATCTCCACTGCTCTAGTTCTCAAACGATGCACTAATCCATCAAATCCAGCGGTCAGGAGCTTTCTGATGGACGCGCTACGGCACGACAGGTTGAATGCTTCTGCTTGGTATAATCTTGGCCTTCTTCACAAGGCTGAGGGAACAGCATCATCAGTGGTTGAAGCTGCAGAGTGTTTTCAGGCAGCATACTCTCTCGAAGAATCGGCACCGGTTGAACCTTTCAGATGAGTGATTTGCAGCCACGATGTCAATGCGCGGGGACCCCAAAACCCGTTAATTGTGGTTGCGGACCGCAATTTGAAATCGTGGTAGAAGCAAACATGTGATGCATAGTGATTTTCTGTTGTCTCAATGTGGATAATCTATTTTTGACCTTGCATAGAGATGGATTAATCAAGGTGTTGAAAGCTAGCACCAAAGAAATAATAATAATATTAATAATAATAATAGGCAAAAACTCTACAAGCCGTTTTGGGTTGCCATTGCCAACTTAACGTGTCGACCTTATCTTTGGATGATAGAATTTTACAAGGAAAAAGACGAGAGGATATATATTTTTTAAATTTAGAGTTTTATAATGTTATTTAAATGAATAAATTATTAGTTCAGACAAAAAAATGAATACAGTATTTTTATATTAAGTTTGAGTTTCATGATAAACTTTCATTATATTTGATATCCTAAAGTACTTTCGGAGATGTTCAGATCACGACGATTGACATTTCCTTGTGCATGGCGTCAATATGTTGCTGGATTCACACTAGATTCTGCTATGTGGCCATGGGATGGAGGGTACTGCTAAATCGAATTCAGACTAAGAGAATCTGGTACGTAGGAATGTATTACTGTGTGATCCATCTGGTCCTTGGTGTAATTCTGTGGTAGAATCTGCCTCTCATTTGCGTGGGATGTATGGGGCTTGTAGTTCGGGCTGCTAAGCCCGCCCCAACCATAAAAAAAAATCTAGTAACCAACACACACAAATTGATAAAGCTAAAAGGACACTAGCCGAACACCCAATTTGAAATTTAAATGTTCATGCTGACGCATGACTAAAATACATAAATAGAGACAGAGATAGGCATAAGCTAAGGCAGGTTCAGAGGAAGTTCATGCAAAAGCAAAACCAGCTGGTGAAGATAACAATGAACCGAGAATTGAAAAAGTTTGCATTTCACAACCATTCTTGTGTGAGTAACGACAAAGCCTCAACGGAAATACCGAAGCTTAAACAAAAACAAAACAATCCATTATCCATTAATACATCAATACATGCATAAACACACAATTGATTTCTTTGCTTCACCATCATTTCCATTTTAGTACCAAAATTAAACTTGCCAATGCCATTACCGGTACTAATTGCTTAAACACACTCATTCCTTGTTTATTTTTGTTGCATTGAAATGGAATCTTCTTCATCTGCGCCGCGCAAGTTTCGCTTCAGAGACCACTCAATCCCGGAGTCACAAAACTCGATTGAGTCCTCCGAGCAAAGCTCCGAGGATGTTGTTTCGCCGGTGTCACTACCTATCAGTGATGTTTCAGATACCAAGCTTGATGTTGAGTCCATGACCGGAAGGGTATTAATATACTTCTACTAGTACTACATGTTTCATATATATGCTTAATTTGGCTGATTGATTATTGATACATAGGGCATCAAACATTTGTGTGATGAACTTGGGGAGCTCAAGGAAGCAGCAAGTCAAGATTTACGGAAAAACCTCTCTGCTAATTCTTCCTCTTTCCTTAGGTACGTACAATTCATGCTGAACTTGATATATATGCATTGGTCTGTAATCTGTATAAAATAAATCTCTCCTCAACTTGTATTACATGCGTATGGAATTTGCAGAAATAAACATTTGCCGGTAACATATATATGTGTAGCCTCCAATAATGGATCTATGATATACTTTGATACCATATTAAAATTTGGGAAAGACCTCACTCTACTCCAAAAGCTGCTTAGATGTGAGGATTATCCTCCAACTTATTTATTAGGCATATCTCTAGTCACTTCAACATAACATTTTATATTGTTCTTTCATGTTTATCAAGGATATTCTTAGACTGGAGCTCAAAAATCATATTGCTGATTATTATTCTTTTGGTGGTTGAATGGCATATAATGTTAATGTGCTTATATGTTTTTTATGTGCAGAATACTAGAGGAAGTGACAGGAGTGGAAAATGAGCTTGTGCAACTAGAAAACCATCTTTTATCCCACAAAAGACTATTAAAGGATCTCATAGATCGCATATATCCAAAAATATTGTTCATAAACTCAACCATTGAAGATCCTATATATTTTGCACCATCTTCCCCTAGTGAATTGGAAATTCACATTAATGATGTTTCAGAGAAATTGGATATTCTCATGTTAGAACATAAGGTAGATGAAGCCCTACACCTTCTAGAATCAGCAGAGGAACATTACCAAAGCATACAACTCCAACACCATTCCTATAGCAAGAATGAGATGATGTTGTATAACTCTTTGATTTCAGAGCAAAAGTCCATGCTTATACAAAAGTTCACACAGATAGCTGAGAATGAAAGAACAATAGCACCAGAATTGCAAAGTGTGTTAGCTTCACTTTGCAGGCTTGGGGAGAGTCAACTTGCTATTCATTTGTTGCTCAAGCATTACCATTTGCGTATTGTGACTGGAATAAATAATTTGAAGTGTTCAAAATCATATTCAATTGAGTATTATTTAAGAGAACTTGCAAGGTTTGTGTTTTCTATGATTTCACAAGCGGCAAAGAGTTTTGAGAAGTTATGTGGAGACACTTCCCCTTACACCTCAGAACTTATGTTGTGGGTTTATGCAGAAACAAAGTCATTTGTTACTTTTTTTGCCAGACATGTTAAATCCACCTCATCATTAAGTGTTGACTTGTGCTCTTCCATAAAAGCTGTGAAGTTTGCAGTCTTCTATTGTTCTTTGTTAGAAAATCAGAAAGTAGTGTTGCAGCCATACTTGGTAAAGCATCTATTCCCCTGCATTGAAGAGGTTTTGGATACACATATAAACCATTTTAAGAAAGTGATTTCTATCTTCTCAGCAAGTGATTCTTGGATACTAGAGAAGTTCCATGTGTCTGAAGTGTTTTGTGGGGCTCTATCTTTATCTCTGACAAATGGGGCACAACCTGATTATTGCTTACTAACTGCAAGTGGCCAGAAGTTTCTAACACTATTGCAGGTATGCTCCTGTAAATTGTAGGAACAAATTGAATAGTTTTCTTTTTAAATTAATATTTTTAGGGAATTAGGGTGAGCCTCTGCGCAACAATATGGATGTTGTCACGTGACTTTGCGGTCACAGGTTTAAGCGGTAGAATTAGCCTCTTGCGAAAATGCAAGATGAGAATTCTTACATTAAATGCAAAAAGTGGGTCCAGCGCATCACTGGACCTTGCACATAACAAGAGCTTTGTAGCACCAGGTTTTCCCTTTTGTTTTTACTTTTTATGTATATATAACTTATTTCAATGACTCTTACCAGGCTTTTGTAGAAGATACTTCCCCTCTTGTTGCCCTTGAAATGGGAGGTTTAGTAATTAAAGAACTTATGAACCTCTTCTCAGAGTATATTGTCATACTTGAAAGAGCCCTTACTTATGAAACGAGCACAATAGAGGAAGATAATGCAAGAATCAAGTTAGCTGAGTCACTGCTACAACAGGTTTCTATTTTGGCTAATGTGTCAGCGTTAGTGCATTTTCTCTCCACCATTGTCAAAGGCATCTTTAGTAACAATGGCCACATGGATTCACAAGTATTGGGAAACCGTTCAATTGTTCATGAGCAACACGAAATTCAAGATTTCCTGTTGTTTATTGAAGAGGGCACCAATAAGTTGAGAAATGTGTTCTGCCAACAATTAATTCAAGGAGTGTTGTCTACTTACCATAGCCATGAAATATTTGCAACTATTCACTATAATGATCAATGTGATGTTAGCATGATCCACAATCCAATGCCCTCTGGTATCTATCAGGTATTACTTAACAATTAATTCTTTAAGTACTATTGATTGATATGAAATATGAATGCAAGATATTGAGACAATGGGTAAGTGGATGATTATGCTAAGTTCTATCTTGCTAAGTGTCACAACATTACCAGAAAGCTGGTGCAAATAGTTGTGGATTACAAGTTGATAATAGTTTTTACTTTTGACCTCCCAATATGCTTCTACAAGATTTTATATATGGTCTAAATTTTTGTCCATGTTCTTGGCAGGTTTTATTTCTAGAACTGAGGAAAATAGAAAAGCTTGATGAAGAAAATGTGTTTGAAATGAATTGGTTGATGGAATTACTGAGAGAGCTGATGGAGTCTATGTTTATTTGGGCTTCTAAGAACAAAGAGATCAATGCAACTACAGAAGAGAGTATGAGCTCACAGACTGATGAGGCTAAACAGGTTTAAAATTTTATATTTCCCTTCTTCATGTTTGTTGTTTTGCACTCAAGAAAACGTGCCATTACCTGTCTAGAGTGACTATCATTCATTTCCTTTGTTCCTTTAACAGTTTATTTTGGATGTGCAATTTCTGGTGGAAGTTGGAATGTATGGAGGATACTTCTCCGATGACCCTTTACTCCTTCTCACTCTCATGAAATCAACCTTTAGCTCAGCTGGACTTGACCCTTTCAAGTAATGCTTTCTCAAAACAATCTAATCACAATCTTATGCATCACATGTCTTAATCAGAACATACATGTATAGCTTTATCTGAAAATGGATTAATAAATTTTACAAGCAGTAATTTCATAAAATCCTTAAATGTAAGTCCCTGTGGTCCTTTTTCCATTTGGTGTCCCCTTCTCTGCCTACCAATAGAATTGTGTCATGTTATTTAATTAATATGACCGGTGTAAGGTTATAATGGTCATATCCATGTTTTATTTTAATGGATGTATCACAATTTTATTGGTAGGGCAGGAAATGAGACATGGAACGATCACATAAGAACTTAATGCCCTTGAAATATATATCTTTGTCAAAAAGCCATAAAGGGTTTGGCTAATTAATAAACAATAAGCAAGAGGTTGGCTAATTATTAAAGGCAACCTAAGGTTCTATATTCTAACATTAACTAATGAAGTGGTTTATGTTGGTGATGTTCATGTTATCTTTTTTCAGAGATGTAGTCAATGATGATTGGGCTATAGATGCTGCCACTGAAACAATTCAAAAGCTATTAGACATTGAGAAAACAAGTTTACATCCAAAGGAGACTATAGTTGACATCAAAGAGGATTTACATGAGCATGAGAATAATGATGCAGTAAATGTAGAGGAAGATGAGGTTGCCAAAGATGAGTTAGAAGTTGGTATTGATGCAGAAGCGGCTTCTCTAGAATTGGAATTTAGCCCCAGTGAGGATTCACTAAAGGAGAGAGATTATATTGATATAGACACTTTAAATTTGAGTCAACCTACTATTAATACCGTGCAATTAGAGAATATTACTGATCTTGACAAGGCAGGAGATGCAGAAATTGATGTATTGAGTCCAACATCTTCAATGAATGAGGTTGGACAGAATTCTGAGGAAATTAAATCAAAATCAGATGAATAACCAAATTTTATACATATTAATAATGTATTTACATGATTTTAGTTTTGTACTTTGGTTTCATGCCTATTTGACTAATTTGAAACCCTTAAACTAGTGTAGACTTGAACGTCTCGCCTACCTACAAGAAAAAGCCTTACATGTATGTTTTGGAACACAAACTAGCATATAATTGATGCAAGGAAAAAGTTATCTTCACATATCAATTACACGCCCACCTTCATTAAATATGAAGAAAAGATAGATTAATAAGTGATATGATAAGTGATGTGATAAGAAATGTAGAAGGAGATAAGAAAAAAAATGAGTGACACTAAGATGAAAGAAAAAATAAAATGTTAATGTATCAAACCTATTGATGTAAGGTCAGGTTTAGAAAAGTATACTTCCACCACTAACCATATTGTTATGAAACACTAGGTAATCCAATGTTATAGCTTCAGCAGCAGTGTGATCAATCACAAGCAAAATCATGATCATCATATATTACAATTCTTATTTAGGTTTATCTAATAAGCGGGGCCCTGGTAGTGTTTGGCCTAGCTTTTTTCAAGCTTAAAAGTTATTTTTAAGTTAAAGATGAAAATAAGAGCTTTAAAAAAAAGTAGAAGTTGTTTCTCTGTTTTCATTTTTTTTATAGCTTAAAAGTGTCTTTTAAGTAGAAAGGTGTTTGGTAAAATATTTTAAAAAATAAGCCACAAAAGTGAAAACCTAGTGAAGTCTTGAATTTTGAGTATAGCATACTCAAAATTGTGATAGAGTGCTACGCCGCCTCTCTTCTTTCCATTTTTCATTGTTCCTATTGGGTGGTGATACAGATTAAAAAGAACTTCCACCGCTGCAAAATTCATTTGTATTTTCGTGATCTTCCAGATCTTTGAAAATCATTTTCTTTGGATTCTTTCCGTCGTCTTGTTCCAATTTGTCTTCTTGCATATCTGCATTTTTCTGAGTATCATTTCAAAACCTGGCAAAGTGTCTAGTTTGAATTGAAAATATTAACTTCAATCACAGCAAAACCTTAATAAAATGCACAGAAGCTTCATACGAAGGTAGCCTGTCAGAAAGGTGGAGACTTTGGTTGTTGCCGTAAGTGTTTAAGATGTAGACCAGGGAAGAAGATGCTGCCGAAATCCATGGAGGCAAACAGCTTCCAACGGAAAGTCATGCTCTCTATTTGTGATACACAAAATAAAAATAAGTTACTTAAAAGTTAAAAGCTCCTCTCCATAACTTTTTTCTTAAAAGTTACTTATTTCCATTTTGTGTTGTAAAAAATAAGTCACCTAAAATTTTAGAGCTTTTTTAAAATTGTGTTTGACCCACCTTTAACTTAAAAGTAACTTAAAAATTCAAAAGAAGCTGGGCCAAACACTACCTTATTATCCTGGAAAAAAGTTGTGTATGCTATAGCTAAAAAGATATCAAACACAACCTTAATATTATTTGTTATATAAAAAATTATGATATCAATATAGACAATTGAACGTTCAGAAAAAAAATATGGAACTCATTTCAAAAAAAAGAAAGAAAAAAAAAAAAAAAATATGGAACCGAGATTTAGTTAAATTGAGGTAAAATATATTTTGTGGGCTTTAAGATTCAACAAGTGGGGTGGTGGCGCAGTTGGCTAGCGCGTAGGTCTCATAGCTTCTGAGTAATCCTGAGGTCGAGAGTTCGAGCCTCTCTCACCCCATTCTTCATTTTTATTATTTATTAAATCAAGCGCTTTTAAATTTCTGATGAAATTCAATCCTCCTTCGTTTGTGGTTTAGATATGAGTAATTTCATCATTTTTTTTTTGAACATGTGTAAATTTATCATTAAACCAAATGAATTTGCCAATATTGTCACATACAGAAATAAAAAAAATCGCTCAACTAATTAAAGCTAATAAAGACTCTAATTTTTTTAAAATACCATGATTCTTCTTTATAACACATTTAAACTCTGACGTTTTCTGATGAAATTGAATCCTTCATTTGTCCTTAAAGTTTTTAAAGTGTGTAGAATAACCATTTTTAATGTTTATGTTAAATTTTAACACGATTTTTTCAAATGACATGCACATAATATTTTTCTCCCCAAATTACCCTTTTAAATTACTCATCCTCACATGGAAAGTTTTTTCATTTAATTCTAAGTTTTTTTTTTCACCATGGTATTTGAAAATTTTTTGTTTTTTTACTATTGTTGTTAGAGGAAGCTTGACTTTCAATTTTTGTATAAAAAAAATTAAATAAATAAGATTAAGATTGATCAACACTTCTAATGTTATATTAACAGGATTTTATAATCACACATGTATAAAGGTAACTTATTTTCAAAAGTAATTTCATGCCAAATCGCTTATTTCTGATTGCAATCATTAAATCTGTATTTTCTTAGCGTCAAAAATATTATAAGAATCGTATATACTTTTCGATATCATATTAATTTAATATGAGGACGTTGAATTGGCTTTAAGGTGGGGATGGGGTGTAGTGAAGATCAATCGTTGTGTCTATGTGCATACCTGAGTAATTTAATTAGGGAGAAAAGTATCATGTGCATGTCATTTGATAAACTATGTTAAAATTTAAAAGAAATATTAACAAAAGGGTAATTTTACATCCTTTAAAATCTTTAAGAACATAAATTCACCTTTTGAAATGTCAGGGTCTAACTCACACGTGACCGAAACTTTAGGGGACTAATTTGTTTTTTTCCTACCTTATATGTTCATAACTCCAAGAATACGTCCCACTTACCTGACATTTTGTTTCTTCCATGAGTTTATCCCAAAGCTCTAGCTGTGCGCCTTCATCATCTTAATAATGCAATTGGGGGATTAAAAGTTCAACCAACCTATAAGAGCATTTCCAACCATGAGTTGCTAGTTGAGATGTTTAAATACTATTCTGGTGGATTCAAACTGTCATATAGGATTTAAGCCACTCATAAGCAACTCATGCATATTTTGCTCAAACCACGACTGCTTATTTTACTTTTGATTGGGCGCCACACCGCTCAAACTTTAGGCATGATTTTTTGATGTAGGAAAAAGAAAATATGTATTTTTAATGTAAAATCAAGCAGAAACAGAATAAGCTACCATTGCTAAAATTGAAGCAACAAGACACGACACCTCATTCTGCTCCAATGGTTCTCCCAAATTAAGCAATGTTGCTTAAAAATAAGAACCCTTCGAAGCTGCATTGGAGATGATTTAAGACATTTTGGAAAGTTTAGTGCAAGAAGCATGGGGTGCTAAGAAATTGAAAGAAAACAATCGTTAACTTTGACTGACAAACCAAGCCACTTATGGAGCTACATTCCACAAAGCTATATTTTCCAACACTAAACCGCTTTTGCTCAAACACATTTCATTTACATGAGATGCAAAATAATGAAAACTTCAATTTCAATCATACAAGTATAATTACCACAAACACAAATTATCTACCTAATAGAAACAAGCAGTCCGGAATTTGGAATTTTTTCACAAAAATCTTATATCCAATTACCACTTACACATTATATTTGGAAGCAAATCTGAAATAGTTTCCCTTTTACCCTTTGGAGCCATAGGAGGCATATAAGTTAGAAAAATTAGTAAGTTAGAGGGCATATCGGTTAGAAAAATATGGGTAATATCTAATAAGGATGGAAGGATTCATTCAGAAAGTTAGCATGTTTGAATGGAAGGTTTTTCATATTCTTAGTTTTCAATAAAACTATACTAAGACCCTGCGTGTTGCGCTGACGGATAAAATTGAGACAATTGCTAGAAAGCCTTTTACTATTGTAAATTGCATACTCTTTCAAGTTTTTCAATGGAATGAAGAGGTTTTTACAATGAAATATTAAAAAGTTTGTCATGGCGAATCTTAGTCTTAGTGTTCTGCAATTTTTGCTTTCTTTCAAAAGTTAGGTACTTAGGGGAACTGGATTGTGTTGGTTCGAAGTTTTTTTTAAGTGATTACGAAGGACCTTTTTCAAGTCTAAATGGGTGGGGGATGTTAAGATTTGTTCTTTACATTTTAATTTGTTGGTGTTGACTGCAGAGTTAACAATTTTCAGCCAGTGACGCTTGAGAAAAAAAAGGAGAGGGTGTGATAGTTTCGCTACAAGTGGTAATATTTTCAAATGGAGCCTTAACATTTAGACCAAATAAGATTTGGGCAAAACTTACCTCAAGTTTCTTACCTCCATTATATCCAGGTTTCCAATAAAAAACTGCTACCTAATTATTTAATTTCATGTCATTAAATTATTCTAAACCTCACACTAATAGATGTTAACGTTTTGCTCCTAAACATTTTGTAAATAAAATATAGGTTTTACTCTTGTCTATCACGGAAACACGTTCCACCGCTTTGCAGACCACGTAATTCCAACCTCAATCCCTTTGCTCTGTTCATGTTGCTTCAATCAATTGAAGATCGTAAGTATGGAAGAAGAGAGAGGTGGTTACTTGACAGAATCGAGACCAGTGCGGTGACGTTGGTGCAATGTTTGAGGAACCAATCGCGCGATGTATGAGGGTGGCGGTGACCTTGGTGCGATGTTTGAGGAGATCTTATAATGTTATTTCAATGAAAAATTGAGTTACAATGAGCAAGGAAGACCTCCTTTATATAATAGGTAGGACGTCCATGCTAAGTGTCTAGATACATTCAACAGATGCGGTTACATGTAACAGAAAGGTAACAACGTGATAACCAAGCTGACAAACTTAACCCGGAAGTCAGTAGAAACTTGGTCATAGCATCACCTCTCACAGTCTTATGTGGAAAGTCATACGGGTCTCGATCTTTTTCTGAAGCTCTTCGATGGGTTGTTCATGTTGGGCCGCCTTTGATATGGTTTCGGAGCCCACCACTAATACCATGGTAAGCCGACCCAAAGCCTTGAGTGGTACACAGCACCCCAAGGCTTGTGTCTAGACATTAGGCGCAAAAGCTTTATGAGAATCCTTCGACCAAACCACAAGCGCACTCCAATCCCTTTAAATTTTGAATTTCCAAGACATACCCGAACAATACGCCGCTTTAACCGACTGCCTCTTCCTACACCAGCTCCATAACCCCCACCAATTTCATTGCATGGCCGACCACCCTCCCATGACTTGGTCAGCCATCCATGGAAAAATTACTAGTAAGACGCTTAACTATTTGCAAGATAGTCGTCTATGACCATTATTCCACCACAGGATATCCTCACACAACTATCCGGAAACCCAATATTTGTCCAAATAATAGCTTTAAACCAGCGCACTCCCCTACGGATTGGTCAGTCGGCCATCCAAACCCAAATTATAGATTGGTCAGTCATCCACCATGCCTTGATAAAAAAGAAAGAAAACCCCCCACCATCAATTTCTAAGCCATCCTATAATTTTATTTCATGGCCGGCCACACCCAACAGATTGGTCAATCGGCCATCCATACCCAAATTATTGATTGGTTAGCCCTCCACCATGCCTTGATAAAAAACCCCCACCATCAATTTCTAAGTCATCCAATAATTTGATTGCATGGCCGGCCACACCCAACATATTGGTCAGTCAGCCATCCATACCCAAATTATTGATTGGCTAGCCATCCACCACCAATTCCTTGGTCTGCGCGCCCCTTCAACAACTAGTTTACCTTCTAAACAACATTTAGCTTGTGGGATGTATGTCTGCCCTTCTATTTTTGCCTTATGTAGTTGGACGTATTTCATTATTTATGTTATGCTTTTTCCTTTACAATTGATCGACGTATGAAAACATTGTCGTCCGACTGACTTATCTAAGTCATGGGCAGTCATTGCGTGATGCAATTCCTGCACTCGGAGAAATTATTGTACGGCCCAATGTGAGCATTATGATATTCATCATGCGGTGCGATTCCAGCACGAGAGAAAATATTGAATGGGCTAATGTGAGCATTAGGATCGCCATCATGCAGCGCGATGTCAGCACAAGAGAAAATATTGAATGACCTAATGTGAGCATTAGGATAGTCATCATGCAGCGCGATGCTAGTACGGGAGAAAATATTGAGTGGCGTAATGATAGCGTGAGTGTTTGGTTGCATGCCAAAAGCGTTGTGCAACTTCCTATTATGTCATAACGATGGGCAATCATCTGCCTCGCTACATAATCTCTGATTCGAACCATATCTCGCCCCTCTTCTCGGGATGGTTGTGGTATCATAACGATGGGCATCCATTTGATGGTTGGCTGACTGCTTTGTCCGCCTTTCTTGGGAGATTAGTTGTGAGTCTGGGTTTTATCCTGCATAGCCATGTCAATTAATCTAAACAAATAATGTTTCAAACTCTCACTTGCCGCTTGACGAATGTTGAACATGTCGTGATGGACCTTGCTGTTAAGATAGTGAAGCATGTCGAACGATACCTTCTTTAGGGTTTATGGAAAATATTTACATTTTAATTAAACTGTCGTACCATTGAGCAGCGTCTTGGTGTTGAACACCGCAAGGTTTTCCCTTGAACTCGTCTTGCCGTCGTAGTAATCGAGCACTAAAGTTTTCAAGTCGTTCGGGACAACTATTATGGCCAAAGCGCCTAAGAATGGTTGGAGTTCTACCTCAGTTTCCATCAAGTGCTCCTTCGGCCGCATGTCTCTTGCAAGGTTGGCTAGTTAAGTTTGCAACGTTTTATTTTTCCGTCAGATCTCGTCCATGCCCGCAAATTGGCTTTGGACAACTATTATGCTGTTGCATTTGTGTCATCATGGCCCGGATCATTTCGTTGGTAGTCGGTGACGACAGATTGTTGTTGTCGTTACATCCAGACCTTAGGGTTACCGTCATGTTGAAAAGATGACCTTGAAGTCCCGGAAAAAGTTTCACCAGGGCCCCACTGTGGGCGCCAAATGTTCTCGAAAAGAACCCGAAGACTAAGCAAGCTGAGTAAAAACGAGATCTTATAATGTTATTTCAAATAGAAAGTTGAGTTACAATGAGCAAGGAAGACCTCATTTATAAAATAGGTAGGATGTCCATGCTAAGTGTCTAGATACATTGAACAGATGCAGTTACATATAACAGAAAGGTAACACAGAATTGAAATCCACCTCCACACAAACACAGAAAATCACCAAGTGAGAATCATATTGGACTTAATAAAATGACGACCTTCTCTCGACAAGTTATGCAATGGGATACAACTACTGCCAACTCAGTACATCACAGAGTGTTATTTTTCAACAAGGCATGGTTGTTCAAAATTTATTGGTTCTTTAGATAAAAATCTCTCTCCATATATCCTAGCAACCAATGATGTCCTACCCTTGACCACTTGTGGCCCTCATGTTATCCCATTTGCACAAGAGAAGCCAACAACAATATCCAAGCCTCAATATGCAGATAATGAATTACATTCATACGTGACCACCTTTGCTTACTTTGCGGGCGCCAAAACCACATATTTTACTAAACCTCTTCCTACACCTCTTGGTCCGATGATAAATTACAAGCAATTGCCATTTGATGGGTTGTACACAGTATCTACCACTGAAGTTTTACAAGAGTGGGGCCTCATCAATTGGGGTAAGGGGACTAGGGATCATATTTTACCATATTTGGGTCGTAAATCACACTCTAGCCCTTTTGTTGGAATTGAGCTTGATTGGTGTTCTTTTTATGAACCTCACATGGATTTTGCTAATTGCTTGGTTATCTCTTTGCTCATCCTTGAGGACAAACATGTTCTTCCAGCGGATGGTATTGGTAGAAGACCAATTAGTAATAATGACCATTTAGATATAGTTATTTAGTTTGTTAAAATATGCATTGTTTATTAACCTATTTCCTTTAATTACATTCTAGAATGTTTTATTTGCTAGGATGTGACCACATGGTCACATCCTAGCAAATAAAACATTCTAGAATGCTGCTTTAAATGTGCATTGTTTATTAATTTTAAAATATGCATTGTTTATTAACTTTAAATGCTGCTTTGTTTCAGATTCTTGTACTAACAGGTTAGTGTTGCATTGACAGTTCAACACTAACCTTTTTTGAACAGTTCAAGACTTTTCTCCTTTTCTAGTATTTTCCCTATCCGATCATCTAGTGAGAACTCCCAAGGAACACATTTTCCTTCTTTTACATTTTGCTCGAAGCCCCACTCTGCCAAGGCATCCGCACTCTCATTTTCACCTCTTGGAACACGCCTAATCTTGTAGCTTTTAAATTCCTTTGCTTTTGCACGGATCTTCTTAATCTGGGAAACACTTGGTGATTTGTTAACAATCTTTGGACTCCCATTAAGCACTTCCATAAAAGTCTTAGAATCTATATAGGCCTTCACTTCTAAAACAGCACATGAATTTCCTTTCTTTTTTTCTTTCCACCACTTCATGCATTGCAATTGGGTTTGGCGTACGGCAATCGCCTCTGCTTTTGACCTTCCACCCCCATATATGAATTCGTTTTCTCCTAATATTATGTAGAATCCAA
Source organism: Lotus japonicus (assembly GCF_012489685.1). NCBI lineage: Eukaryota > Viridiplantae > Streptophyta > Magnoliopsida > Fabales > Fabaceae > Lotus > Lotus japonicus. The sequence continues at coordinate 40,093,226 of NC_080045.1, read as the reverse complement.
ACAGAAAGTTTCCTCTGCTATCCCGTATAATTCCAGCAGCGCAACCTTTATTCAAATCCTCAAAATAGGTTGCATCACTGTGGACATAAACCACTGATGAGCCATCATCATCAGCCTTAGAAGCTGCTTCATCTGTTGTTCCTGGTTCTGCTAGGTTCGGATCCCCTCCCTGTGGCATCATTAACCATTCAGAAAACAAATCTTTAAGTTAGGGGAATTAAGGCAACAAGTATAATGAAAATGAATGCTATTAAATCAACCAAAGATGCCAACCTCAAATACTTCTTCCACAAGTTGAAATGTCAGTAAGTTTAAGAATAACAATTAGGAGAACCATGGTTCTAGGGTCATTCATGTTAAAATATGCATTATTTATTAAGATATTTCTTCACTCGCAATATGGGCATGAAAATTTTGTCAACTATAACTATGTTGTTCAATTTTGATTGATATCCTTATTTTTATTTCTTCAAACTATTACCCTTTGATCCAATTGCAGGTAACATAAATAGGCTAATAACCTTGCACCAACAAAATGAACACATCACAATTAGACGATCACAATATATGCTTATTCAACTTTTCTATAGATAATCCAACAAAATTATGACACAACAGGTCCGAATTTTACCATCCACTTTGGGAGCCTTTTTATTCACACCTTAATGCTTCAAACCTACAACTTCAGATATCAAAAGTACAAGGTACAACAACACCACAGTTACTATTAATTCGACCAAATTCAGTCTAACTCTTGAGCAGTGGGGATCACATAGTTGTACTACAAGAACTAGTTAGCTTGTTGTGTTTGTCATACGATTAGGATTGTATCAAATGAAATAGATAAGCTTCGGTTAAAACATCACATCACTTTAAGTTCAGAAAACATCACATCACTTTCAGTTCAGAAAACATCAAATGCAAAAAAAATACAAAGATAGCAAATGACCAAAAAGCAAACTTATCTACTTGCAAGTTTCAACATACCACTATCACTCTCACGTAAGTTGCAAACCAATCAGCCAATCACAAAGTTCAGCATGACAATTTGAAGAGGAATATAGAGATTTCTTCATCGAGTCCTTGAACCACTAGCCCCTCTTTTTCCCAAATTCCCTCTCTTCTTCTTCCTTGGCCTTTTGATGCGACACTCATGACCATTGCAGTCCTTGTCAAGAACATCTTAATCTTAGTTGTAGGTGACTTATCAAATTCTTGGTAGTCAATTTTTGACACCACCACCTCCTGGGCCAAAAGGTGCGCTGCAAGGTTTGTGTCACCCTTGATCTTTTCCATAGTCAAACTGAAGTCGGGTGTGTTGAGCTGTTTTATTTGCTGAACAATTGGGTCAACTTTTTTGACCAAATTGACAGTAATAGAACTATCACAGACCACATAAGTCTTTTTGATCCCTTTCTCTTCAATATATTTTAATCCCTTGAAAATGTCACGAAGCTCAACTTCTAAAATTTGCGACTGTCCAATTGCACCCAACTTTTTGGTGAAAGCTCCCAAAAAGTTCCCCTTGTCATCTCTTACCACAACGCCAATGAATCCTGTATTCATGCTTCGCATCGTACCATCAACCTAGACTCATGCATACCCTACTACGACAATTTTGCATCTGGCCAGCTCTCCAATGTATTTTATTTCTGAAACTTACATCATATCAAATGCTCCTGTGAGGAGAGCAAGTATTGGGGACTTTCTGTTTCTGAGTTTCTCATTCTCAGTCAAAAATGCTACTGGCGCTCTCCATAGCATTAAACCTGAAATAACAAATTGAAATTAGACAACGAATTTAAAATCACATCATTTTAGTAATTTTATCCATCTAATAAAGTGGTTCTCAAAAGAAAAAAAAAAACTCATACAGTTTAGTGTTTTTTTATAAGCCAAACATGTTAAACACTAAGCACAAGGAGTGCTTAAAACCCAATACAAAGAGAAGAAAAACACATAAAAGAGAAAAAAGATAAAAGGAACATATACTACAAAACAAGGCCTAGCATCTAAATATTTCCAATGGCCTAATAGTTCTATCATTGTTCCACTTAAATGGAGGTTTTCCTACTTTGTGTCATATGCACTAGACCATCCCACCCAATCTACCACTTATCTAGAATGCACCTTATTCAAGACTATCACATTTTGTTCCTCCTACCATCATCCATAAGCTGCATAATACGACACCAACAATAGCATGTGGTATCCAAACCATTCCACCCAACTTAACCAAATCAGAAATATTCATGTGAGCATATAGTATAGTATAACATTATTATTACTAATTTTTTAAAGGCTTTTTCTCGTAAACATTCATCACATAGTTGAATTTCTATTATAAGATATACTAAGATAGTTTCCAGAAATGAACTGGCTAATGGTAATGAAGATAAACTTGTTATTAAAGTCTATTTCGATCATTAAACAGAAAAAATCATTCTTAATATTGATTTGGAATATATGTGCCCTTACTCTGGCTAATGGTAATGAAGATAAGCTTGTTATTGAAGTCTATTTCGATCATTGAACAGAAAAAACTATTGTTTCAGTTTGTGTAAATTTATTGAAACCAATGTTAGTTAATTAAAAGAGGAGACATTACGCAGTTGAAAGAGAAGAAGAAGCAAGGCATGAAACTACCTAAGCACCACCGAATCTGACAACAATGGCGGAACTGGAGGGCAAGAGTGATACAATGAGGTTGCAAGGAAGATAAACATATAAGATGAGATATATGATGTTTAAATTAGGGATTGATGATAACAAACAACTTTAAAGCCCAAAACACTTTAACTCTTGACACCAATGGTTAGCAGCTTTTCAAATGGGAAACCTGGACATAAGAGCACAATAGGCTCACGTATTGAGCGGAGTAGGACTCGGCCGCCACCATGGAGCTCCATGATACCACATGAATCAAGGACCTCCGTTGGCTGTGGAACTGTTGCTACGGTGGTAATGTCGTAGCGGCAGGGCAGCTCGCGATGAAGAAGGCCTGCTGCAGTGAAGTTGTAACGGTGGAATAGCTCGTGAAGGACACCCGCAAGATGATATCTCGGGCTTAGCGGTGGCGGAGCAGGACCAACAACTCTGCGAGAGGATGGAGAAGGAGGTGCGGTAAGTCTCTGAGGCGGAGGCGGTGGTATTCAAAAATATTGGATAACACAGAAAATGCGCCAGCGCCATGAATGAGGCATTACACCGAGAAGAATGACGCAACATGAAAATGGGTGTCTTGTAAAAACCACCATGGCCCCTAATAATTCTCCTTCCAACTATGGGAGCTCATGAGAATGGAGATTCAAAAATGGTAAGGGTGGTGGAGCTGAAAGGTACCTCCTTGACATTTTGATTTTGCACTCTGTTCAATAAAAATTCTCTCTATGGGCTTGACCTAGTCATTAATTTTCTTTTATAACAGAATATGGGGAGAGCAATGGTCTCATTGAGGGGTCTCAATCCCACTCAGCAGCAGGATTTGCCTTGTCAGCATGGTTGTTGCTGTGTTGTCCCCATTTTTAATGAATGTCGTAGAGTTGTGACTTGTGATGAAAGACTCACTAATGGAAATTCATTTTAATTGACATTATACTTGTCGATTCTCCTTTCTTTGACTCCATTAATTGCTTATTTTGTAGAGACCGATTTGAATGGATTGAGCTTGAACCACTTCAATTTTGGCTCTCATTGCTATTCATAGACCAGGTTTGGTCATCATGATTTTTTCGTTGTCCATTTGTCTATCTCTCACTGTACTGGTTGTTGGTTGCAAGACAATATTTAGGTTCCTTCAAATTATTTTCTAAAGCAACTCTGAATGTGATACGAACTGGATATTTTATTAAACCGAATAGGGATAATCTCCCTTGATTAAATATCAGAACACACTACAAAATTTTGAGGGCCTGTACATGAGTATTCCTATGCCCCAATACTCATTTCCTATTTAATTATAGGAAACAAGCCTTATTTCCTCTATTTGTGTACCATGCTTCGAATTACATGTAGACACTATTTTTGGATGCACTCTTGTGAAATCTTAATGTAGTTTTTTTCGGTTCTGTGAAGTGGATATAGTTTTGCAGTCTTGCAGCCATTTCAGTTTCCCAATATTTACTCCAAACCAGTAATCATTTCTCGTAAACATTCATCACATAGTTGAATTTCTATTATAAGATTTACTAAGACAGTTTCCAGTAATAAACTTGCTAATGGTAATGAAGATAAGCTTTTTTATTAAAGTCTATTTCGATCATTAAACATAAAAAATCATTGTTAATATTGGTTTGTAATATATGTGCCCTTACTCTGGCTAATGGTAATGAAGATAAGCTTGTTATTGAAGTCTATTTCGATCATTAAACAGAAAAAACCATTGTTAATATTGGTTTGGAATATATGTGTCCTTACTCTAGCTAATGGTAATGAAGATAAGCTTGTTATTGAAGTCTATTTCGATCATTAAAAAAAAACCAATGTTGATATTGGTTTGGAATATATGTGCCCTTACTCTAGCTAATGGTAATGAAGATAAGCTTGTTATTGAAGTCTATTTTGATCATCAAACAGAAAAAACCATTGTTGATATTGGCTTGGAATATATGTGCCCTTACTCTAGCTAATGGTAATGAAGATAAGCTTGTTATTGAAGTCTATTTTGATCATTAAACAGAAAAAACCATTGTTGATATTGGTTTGAAATATATGTGTCCTTACTCTGGCTTATAGTAATGAAGATAAGCTTGTTATTGAAGTCTATTTCGATCATTAAAAAAAAAAACCAATGTTGATATTGGTTTGAAATATATGTGCCCTTACTCTAGCTAATGGTAATGAAGATAAGCTTGTTATTGAAGTCTATTTTGATCATCAAACAGAAAAAACTATTGTTGATATTGGCTTGGAATATATGTGCCCTTACTCTAGCTAATGGTAATGAAGATAAGCTTGTTATTGAAGTCTATTTTGATCATTAAACAGAAAAAACCATTGTTGATATTGGTTTGAAATATATGTGTCCTTACTCCTACAAAGAGGATATTTGAGGAATGATATGTATGTTATGTTGGAAGCAGTATTCCTAAAGAAGATTATAGAGACCATACATGATTGAAAAGATTGTGGTAGATTTAGTGATGTGCTATTGAGAATAATATTATAAAATTTACTCTACTATTCTACTAGCACGTTACAAATAAAATACCAAACATGGCTATAAGAAAAAATGTGGAAAGATATCAAAGCACTTTTTCATTGATTCAATTAGAGGGGGTAATTTAGGGAGAAAAATGTCATGTGCAATTCATGTGACAAACTCTATTAATTTAATAGAAATGTTAACAGAAGGTTAATTTTGCACACTTATAAAAATTTAGGGTCATAAATACACATTTTAAAAGGTGAGAGTTTAAGATACGCATAAGACAAACTTTAGGGTAGTAATTTGCATTTTTCCAAAAAAAACTATAAACCAGTCTTACAATTTATGAATCTAAGGAAGAAAACTCAATTTTGTTAGTATCTCTCATTAAATAGTCTATATGAACATAACCATAAGGTTTTCGAATGACTTGTATAATTAAACATGTCTGTTAGAAATTTTTGGTTATGTCCTGGGTTCTACAAACAACAAATCACTATGGTTCAGCTCTCTCAAATATAATTATAGTTCTTTGATAAAATACTTAAATATTTAATGATCTAGATTCAATAAAAAAACAACTATAATGTCTAAAGTACTCTTTCTTCTCCAACTTCTCCACTTTGATTACCCTCTCTCCCTCATCAAACTCAAGCCTCATCACCAAAGATTGCACCTCTCCTTCATTGGAGGCAGAGGCGGCAAAGATTTAATGGAGAGCCCAGAGGCGGTGATGATGGTGGTGGGATTTGGGGTATTGAGGAGACAAAGGGAGATAATGGGCCAACACCGAATACCACCAAAAGATTTGGATACCATATCTTTAGCCTAAACCTTAAGACATTGAGATTATGGGTCTCATCTCTTATGAAATTTTCACCTCACCCATTCTTAACCAATAAGAGACTCCAACTCACACATGAATTATCAACATATTGGTGAACGCTTAGAGCTGTCATGGAGCTCTCATTTAGCGAGCGTGAGTTCCCTAACGAACTCTTCCCCGTCAGGCTCTGCCTCCTCGTGGTTGCCATCGTGGGGTTCTTCTTCGACCCGAAACGCTGCCGCTCCATCTTTTGTCTTCGTTACTCCACCAACCACCGTCATACCACCAGAAAAATCAATGATGCATCGTTGTATAAAAAATGCACCGATCAACGCCCCATCAAGCTCCTATACCCGCTTCCTTCTCTATATGTGGTGCTTGAGTTCGACGACCAAATTTATAAAGAAAAGGAGTTAGGTCGTGCAGTCACCCATATCTGCAACCATGGTTGCCACTGCTGATCATCGTTCACCCATGTTCGCGACCATCATGTCTCCTCAACGTCGATGCATCCCCACCATCTCTGACCACCGTGGATGCCCTCCCATTGTGTCCTTTTGTACTAGGTGCATTTTTAGCAATGGAAAAAGTTCATATTTCAATTGGTCTTAGGAACCCAAATTTTTTGGTTTTGACAGTGATGTTCTTATGGTTTTGTTCAATTCATTTGTGAGTCTTGGCAAGATGTGAGAGAAAGTGGAGAAGGCGGGGGGGGGGGGGGGGAGAAAGAGAGAGGTAGTTGAGCTCCACCGCCCTGGTTGTTTCAATCGAACATCTGGAAACATGGGAGGAAGGCTCTCAAGGGCGGAAGAGAGCGGCGGTAAGGAGTGGATATGGATCTTTTAGAATATTATAATTGGCAATAAGGTGTTTTTAAATTTTCATTTAAAAAATAGGGTGAACCATGGTGGTTCACTTATCAACTAACTGACCATAGAAACACTCGAAAGAAACAAACTTGGTCACAATATATTGCTTAATTTGTTTTAAACAACCCTAAGTTAACGAGCCTACACAGGATGCAAGAAGTTCCTTCATACTATTAAGGCATCGTTAATGATGTTTCATGCTAAGGCGAAAGTCATGTAGTTACTTTGATGTGGGGAGGAAATCAAGAGATTACATTCATGTGAATAGATGAAATCAGAAGAGTCATAAATCTAATAATGAGACGCATCTGGACAACGATTGTGATAACATATCTACTTATTCCTAGCATGATCTCCATGTCAGCCAAGATTTCAAGGGCTATCAAATGCGTACTAGGCTAGCCAGAATTCCATAATTTGACTCCGAGGAACAACTACAATTTCTCAAATGGTAACGGTAAAGATATATTAAAAAAATAAAAAATAAAAAATAAAAATAAAAATCTAGTGAAAAAATAACACATTTCGGGTGCACTGAAATTTCTTTTCCCACAGGTGACGTGTAAGAAATTGCATACAAGATAATTCATGGGGCCATTTATTGTGATCGTTGCAAATCAAGACACAATAAATAATAATAATTATAAAATCCTCTTGAGATATGTATGTTAGAATTATATCTGCAAATAAAGAAGAAGATATGTTTTTATTTAAGAAAAGAAGAAGATATGTTAGAACTATTGTGATTAATTAAAAAGTTAATAAGAAAAAACAAAAGGAAACTGCAATTTACAGGGTGTAAATCTCTCACACTACACAGTCTACACTCATCATGTTCTTCATAACGGTCAGTTCCCACTTTTTCAAATAAAAATAATTTCTCGAAAAGAAAAGAAAGAGACTTTCAGGTTTATTCAATTGACCGTTTTTGTCCCTACAACACGCTCTTCCTTCTTCTTCTTCTTCTTCTTCAAACACATGTAATTGATGCCACTCACTCACACCCTTTTTCTGAAACCTTCTTCTTCCTCTGAAGATTTTCACTCTTCATGGGTTGCTTTCTTGCTTGTTTTGGTTCCTCCAAACGCAAGCTTCAGGTATGTATTATGGCTGTCTCTCTTTGATTCACTCATACCCTTTTGTTTATTTTCTGTAAAACCCTCCAAGAATGCCACATATTTTCTCTTTTCTTGATCAAAATTGATTCTTTCCCTTTTTCCCATCATCCCTTTTCTTGATTTTCTCAGCAGCCAAACAGCTAATTTTTCCCACTTTTGCAGAGAAATGCTGGTAGTTGCCAGCCAGAGAAACCTTGTGTATCTACGGTTCAGGATCACTCCTCCAAAACCGTTCTTATTCATACACCACAACCACAACAACAACTCCAGTAAGCAAACTCAAAACCCCTATTTTCTATTTTTGGAAGCTTTTTTGATGATGTTTATGAACGTTTTTTTTTCTTTCTGTTTTTAGTTTTTCTTACCCTTTCGTTTTTGATTGATGTAGGGAGAAAAGTGAGGAGAGTTTGAGTGTTAGCACCAGAAAGAAAGTAACTTTTGATTCCAATGTGAAAACCTATGAGCCTGTTTTGCAAGATGAAGTTGGGGGTTTAAGGGAGAGTGAAGAAGGTGGAAAGGTGGAAGCTTTGGTTAAACAAAGTCAAACAAAGTCATCTTCTTCTGAAGATAGTTCTGTTACTTCAACTGGGTCTTACCCTCCGAACCACAGGTACCAGAATTGTAGGGACAGTGATGATGAAGATGCAGAAGAGCTTGATGATTATGGGGCTAGTGATCTTAGTGATGAGGATGAGGATGATGAATTGGGGGGTGACTTTGAAGAAGATGGAATGTCATGCTCAAAGGCAACAATTGATGTTGATCATGTGTTTGCTGAGGAGGTGGAGAGTCCAATCCTTGCTTTTGAAGGTGATGTGAAGTCAATTGGGTTCAATTCCAATGCTAGAGACAGAAGTGTTTATGTTCATCCTGTGCTGAACCCTGTGGAAAATCTCAGTCAGTGGAAAGTTGTCAAGGGTAAAAGGACCCCGACATTGAGGCCTCAGAAGGAGAATTTTGTTTCTTCCAACCATGATTCAGAAACTGGCACATCAAAGAAGTTAAACCAGGAACTCTCAGTTGATGCCAGCCTCTCAAATTGGTTGGTTTCACCTGAGACTACTACTACACCGGTTAACAAGGCGGGCTGGGGCTCGGAGGCTTCTTATACTAGAACTCCTGACAGGAGCACCTCACAGGGTTCAAATTCTATGATCAGCCATGAAGACAGGCCTATTTTAGGTGCATTGACATTGGAAGAGATCAAGCAATTCTCAGCTACTTCGTCCCCAAGGAAGTCACCTAGTCGGAGTCCGGATGACATGCCCATCATAGGCTCTGTTGGGACCTACTGGAATTCCACAGGCTCTGCTGAGGACTCTGGCTCAGCCACTTCCTCCTTCAAAGGAATTCCAAACACGACGAGCAAGTACAAAGAGGTAAAGATGAAGTGAACTTTAGAAGAAATTTTTACTCATTAGTTGAGCTAGACGGTGAATTCTGATTTTGAATTGATTGCTTTGCAGGATAAGAGAGTGAATTGGCATTCAACCCCATTCGAGACAAGATTAGAGAAAGCTTTGAATAGAGGTCCTGCAGAAGCTGCTTCTACTTATGGTCCCCATGTGTTTTAGACAAGCTTGCAATGGTGTGGTTTTTGGGGAGTTCTTGTGTTGGGAATCAAGTATGTAATGGGAATGCATTTTTTAATTCTTGTGTAAACATGATAGAGTGTGATGTTTATTTTTCTTTTGCAATTGTACTTGGCTTTAAACTTCAATATATAATGTGGCCCTTGATTAATTTGATCCGCCTGGTAATTTCAAGTGCAGCTGATAATATTTATATCTATTATAATACAAAATGTACTCAGAACTTAGAATAATTAAAATGCTAATTGATATTGTATAGACTGTGTAATGAATCAAGCTAGCAGACAACAGGGCACACCGTATAGCTTGATAGTGTAGAGTAATCAGAGGATATTATTGAAATCTTGAGATTTACATTACATATCTGGCGTGTCAAATGAGATTACAAGAAATCATATTTTAATTGATGAATCTTGCACCATAAATCATATTTATCAAGTACACAACCTCTGCATATATGACCTGGTAACACAACTTTTAAGGCTATAATCTATATTGAATGCTCACTTTCTCATCAAAGGTGTAAATGCTTTCCAACAAAAGAACCAGGATAGACGAATGGGAAGAATGCGTCATGTATCCACCACCTTAGCACTCTATCCCACATTGTTTGAGTACTGGACCTGTTTGCTTGGGCAAGAAAAAATCAATTCTCACCCAAATCATTGAGAAAACTAATGCTAGAAGTGTTGACCAGAGAACTACTATAGTAGGTGTTCTGTTTTGCCTTCCCATTAGACCTTTGAGGAAAGGATACAAGTGCACAATGACCCAGAAGGAGAAAAAAAGCTTCCCAAATAAAGGTCCCCATGAGGCATAGCCTTTGTTAATGGCACTAGAGAGTCCAGCCACAATTCCCACCATATTCAAGATTACAAGACTTGTTGGTGGGATTAGAAGAGTGGTCCACTTGAAGAGATGCAACTGTCCCAATACAGTGTCATCTGTTGATTTTGTTCTTACAATGACTTTATTGTCTACTCCACCAACTTTAAGGAGACCTTGAAACACAGCAAAAAGATGTGCAGAGACACCTCCAATGATCCAGAATTGTTCGTTGCGCCACCAGTCCTGAATGCTAACCCCACTCCAACGAAGCTCAAGCATACAAGTCAAAATCATGGAGATAAAGAGAGCCATTAACCAAATGCTAGCAAGGTTTGTCATCTGCACAGAAGAGAACTTTCGTTATAAGACATGACTCTAACATCATAACAGTTTTCCCCTCTTTTTTGCTCTTCCAAAAGAAGCTGTCAATTAGAGCTAAAAAAATTGAGTTATACGTACTCTTCACAAGAAATTATCATTGGCTTCTGGTTAAATTTCCCAGAAAATATAAACCTAGCTACTTCAGTGCCCTGGTTGTTCTCACTAACCAAAATACATTAAAAGTCGTATTAGGCTTATCTTACATTTAGCTCCGTCACATTCTCAACATGAGAATGGGAGGATGGCTTAAGAAATCATGTGGTGCATTGGACATAGTTGTTAGGATCCAATTGCAAGACTTGAGTCCTACATTGGAAGTATGAAATTCTAATAGCTTTAGTAGTATGGTTCTCCCAATGTTCATGTCAATTAGTATCAGACACTGGCATCGCAATGTTAGTCCAGGACTAGTCAAGGAACTAGTGCACAGCCAGCCCACATGGGCGTTGAGTCTGCAGAGCGTGGTAGGATGTTAGGATCCAACTGCAAGGTATGACTTGAGTCTCACATTGGAAGTATGAGATTCTAATATATGGTTTATAAGGTCTTGGACTCTCCAACTACAGTAGTTTTTTGGTATGGTTCTTCCAAGGTTCTAATCAATAGTAATGAGGCAGCCTGAGTATTTTAGCATTCTAGTTAATTAATGTAAAAAATTATTATCATGCACTTACAGCGGGGATGATGGTCTTTCCAGTCAGAAGACAGATAGCTGGAATTGTACAGTATATCAGCAGAGGGATGGAAGTGAATGGATAAACAATGGCATTAGTGTAAGCTAGCCTCTGCAGCAACTTCAGTTTTCCACTATATCCATACCACAAAGGGCAATAGCCACTAAAGAAAATCTCAGTGGAACCCAAAGCCCATTTCAGAACTTGGTGTAATCTGTCTGATAGATTTATAGGAGCAGATCCTTTAAAAGCTGCTCTCTTAGGCATGCAGTACACTGATTTCCATCCTCTGCAATGCATGTTAAACCCGGTTAAGATGTCTTCTGTGACTGAGCCATAAAGCCACCCAATCTGCAAAGAAAGAAATATCAATATCAACATGGCTTCATTGGTGCATGTTTGGGAACTCGTTTGGAAACCATGGTGAAGCCAAAATCATGAAATTCCATCTAGATTTTGCTTCTGACCACCATGATTTTGGCTTCACCTTTGTTTTCAAACGAGTTTCCAAACGGGCACTTGGCAATCATGAAATTCCAAGTACACAATGCTAGAAAGTAGGAGATATTTATATTAACTGGATTACCTCTTTGCCCCATTCAGTTTTCTCTTCATAGCCACAGCTTATAACATGAATGGCTTCCTTGATCAGTAATCTGGTATTGGTGCCTTTTGGAAGTCCACCATCTTCCATCAAAGCTGAAGCAATGAAAACCGGAGACATTCCAAATCTTTTCTTGACAACTTTCAGGGACAAGAAGGATGATTGCTCTTTCTCATCAAATCCTTCAGGCCCTTCATCAATCTCTTCAATATCAAATGTGGAATGAGAGCCACCATAACTTTCCTTTGGTGTTTTCTCAGATGGTGGCTTATAGCCGTACAATGCCTGCCTGTTGAACACACATCCAGAACCAACATACATTGGACCTTGAACCCCATCAAGGCATTTCATGGTGATCTACAAAGCAAGCCAAATTGAAGGTAGGAGTTAGAAAACCAGTTAATAGAACTGCATCTTGTACTGGAGTTCAGAAAAATGTCCCTTACATCAAAGAATACAGTGTTCCGGTTTGCATATCGATCATTGGAATCGATGGCATCGAACCTTCGCGGAAATTGTACAAAAGATAGCTTCTTTCCAAGTTGAGGATCCATTAAAAAGCACATAGCTTCTCTAAGTGCCTTGCTGTTATTGATGTATTGATCACAATCCAGATTCAACACAAATGGTGCATTGCTCAGCACAGCAGAAACTCGAACCTTTTAAGGAAATAAAGCATTGTAAGAGTTTATAAACAGTTTTTTATAGTAACCTTTCTCATATCTAGTTGGAAATGAACGAAATACTTGAAGTTTAAGTTACATACCAGAGAATTCATGGCACCGGCTTTCCTGTGGTCTTGATAGCGCGGACGTTTCTCCCGTGCAACATACACAAACCGAGGCAGTTCTCTGCCTTCACTGTCCAGTGCACCAGCACTTCCCAGACTCACCTACAGAGGAAAGTCCATATATTTTTCAGTTCTTGGTTTATTGACATTATCCAAAGTTCATAGATATCAATTTTTAAGACTGAATTTTCCCCCTAGTTTCATTAGTATTTTGATCCAAGAGGACTTGAATCATTAAGTATTCACATTTGTCAATGAATCAAAATAAAAAAGCACATCAAAATAATGCAATTGGCAAACCTGAACCATTGCTGGATGATTGTCAGTGTTGTTCCCAGGCCATGGGTTGCCATCTTGCATCACCCACCCCTCTTCTGGTTTTTTCTGAGCTTTTGCAACCAGTACATTAATTTTCACCTTGAATTCTTCATACTCTCTCTGCAAAAGTGACTTGTAAAATGTCTTAAGTCTAACATGCATAACAGAAAACAACATTAAAACTAACATATATAGTTATCCATGTAATTTTCACCTTCATGGCCCTGCGATCCTTTACAAATGTGGGGTGAACCTTATCTTTCAAGTAATCAACTTTCTGAGAGAAATAGAACTCAGGTGCACGAGGCTCAATCTTATACTTGTTACAAAAAGGAACCCAGATTCTTGCAAACTCAGCAGTTGCTGACAAGGTATCAAAAAGAAGCATAGAGGCACTGTCATCTGAGACATAGCAGCAAACCTTGTCAACAGGATAGTCAACAGACAAGACTGATAGAACTGTGTTGGCTGTTACAATGGGCGGTTCCTTCGAAGGGTCTGCAGTGGTAACAAAGACATCGACCGAAGGTAGAAGATTTGGCTCCCCTTCGCGCTCGAACCTCAGGGACAAGCGCTCCAGGTAAGTTACACGGGTGATGGGGAACCACTTAGGGAGCTGGTCTACTAGCCAAGACAAAGCGAGCCAGATTTCGCAGACCACCGTGATTATCCATAAGGCCAGTGCATCGTGTACTGGAGTTGAGATGCGGTAGTGGAAGAAGAAAACAAGGACCACAAAACGCATGACTATCACTATGCGATACGGGTTGACTAGGCCTGAAGATACTGCGACTTTGCGCCATAATGGTTGCCTTGATTCAGCCAAACTGCAAGGATAACATAAGGAGATAAGAAACATAGCATGTTTGGATCAGTTTATCTTTCCTCAGAATCAATTCTGCGACTCTGAAGTTAGTCACAAAAGCTTCTTCCCAGCCTAGAATTGATTTTGAATTCACAATCAACTGTAGAAGAATTTTCAAACCTGGGTAATTTGAGTTTTTATTTACAAGCAAAGAAGAAAAAGCAAAATGTTATATGCATTGATTATTAGTTTTTCAATCTACTAATGGAGTGTTTGAGAGAAGACAAGTTACAGGAAGTCATCTTCTCCTTGGTCATTGCTCATTAGGCTTCTCTTTTCTTGCCTATCTTTTCTTTTCTCAGCATCGCTGTAAAATGCTTTCTGTCCTTCAGAATCCTTGCTAGTAACTACAGAAAAGTGTGTATAAAATGTCCATATTAACAGAAGATCAGAAAGCCTATAAGGGAAAACTGTGGAATATAAATATATAATAAGCAACTTGGCATGGGAATTTGGTTTCCATTACAGAATTGAACAGAAAAGTATGCTCATTGCTCACCACTTCCAGCTAAAGAGAAAGCTTGATCATTGTGTTGCCACTGCTGTTGATTGTAGTCTCCATTTTCCTGTATAAGACACAAAAAATATCAGACTTTTTTTTATTACTCATATCCCACAAAAAAGGACATTGCAAAATTATATCAATTGTAACATTACTATGTAATAGAAGTAACATTTTTAAGGTGCAAGGAATAGAAGCAAGCTTAATACCTCATCTGAGTCACAATGGGCGAAACCGGGTCTATGTCGGGAGTGAGAACCGGTGGTTAAGCTGGCATCCATGGTGTTTGAGGCCATAGCAGCTAGCAAGCACAAAGAGAGGTTGTGGATGATTGTAGAGAGAGAGAGAGGGGGGGTATTATTATAAGAAATGGTGAGTTAAGAGTGATCAAAAAGGAACAATAATCAAGTATTTCATTGTAATCAGAGTAACCATCAATCAAACACGTAAGAGTTGGGAAGTCGTGGATTTGAGTTGGACAGTACTTCATTTGCTGGATGATGGCTTGTTCACTGTGCCATGCTAATTCTCTGCATATTCATGCATGTAGTGGACACATAGCTAGCTGCTAGCTAACGTAGACCATCCAAAACGTACTTAATTTCTCGCTCTAGGGGAATCTGTGCTGTGATTAGGAGTAAATAATTTTTCTTTGTTCTTAATGACCAAATCTATGTCACTTTAGCTACAGGTATGTAAGAACTAAAATGAAAGATGCTAATGTAATATACGTTAGAACATATTTCTAACATGTTATCTTAGTCGG
The DNA here is from genome assembly GCF_012489685.1 of Lotus japonicus. Taxonomy (NCBI): domain Eukaryota; kingdom Viridiplantae; phylum Streptophyta; class Magnoliopsida; order Fabales; family Fabaceae; genus Lotus; species Lotus japonicus. The sequence continues at coordinate 40,077,947 of NC_080045.1, read as the reverse complement.
TATGAATACTTGTTTGGAGGACAAACCTCGGTGAAACAATAAAGTTGCTACTATTGCGATCACATGTTCGAGCGGTGGAATCAACCTCTTACAAAAATGAAGGCAAGAAGACTGTTTTCATTAGATCTACAAAGTGAGTCTGACCCTCCTTGAACCTCGCATATAACGGGAAGCATCGGGTTTGTTCTTTATATGAATACATGGTAGCAATGAACAAGTGGTATGGAATTAGATCCTGGTTATATCCATTGTTCTGACATAATAACATTATTCTAGAGAGAAAAAGTTGAATTTCAACACAATGGACGTAAGTGTATGCATACTTCAACCTAATGAACTTTTGCATGAGGAAACGTGTTAGGAATACAATATATAAACATTCTCACATAACAACTTAAGATTTTGAGATAATTGATTCATATAATTGGTTCATAACAACATGTTGATACACATGTTAGAGGAACAATAATTTGCTCCTAAAAGTAAATATGTCTCCTATTTTTAATCAATAGTCATGAACAAAATGAAAATACGTACAAAGCTTAAAATTACTTAATCAGGTGCATGTCCAATCTATCTCTATCTATTGCGTTTTCAGTGATTCACAACATAATTATTCTAAAAACGAAACACAAACTGAATATCTTACTTGATGGTGAAACTTTGGTACACCCTTGTCACCAAGTTAGGGACACTCAAAATTGTCTGTATGCATGGCCTTATGTGGTTCCCAGAGTACTCGACTTTCTATGAAGTTGAAAGTTGATGTCTATGTTCCTCTATTATTTCCTAATTTAGCATTAGCTTTTTGCTTGATGATGTTGGGTCCAGGTGGGCCAGCATCCTGCCTGCAGGTAGCATTCGAAACGGGGCGCTGTCTGCTACGCTATAAGAAATAACGTTGCGCCCTCACTAACACCAATTGGTTTTGGCGTAGTGGTAAGCGCGTGATCCTACAAGTGGTATCAGAGCCAGGTCCCGTGTTCGAATCCCACGGAAGGCATGCTGTGCAGCTAGTTTGGCTGGCAGGTGCTGGGGGGGATTGTTGGGTCCAGGTGGGCCAGCATCCTGCCTGCAGGTAGCATTCGAAACGGGGCGCTGTCTGCTACGCTATAAGAAATAACGTTGCGCCCTCACTAACACCAATTGGTTTTGGCGTAGTGGTAAGCGCGTGATCCTACAGATGAATATATTACCTTCCACTGTATTATGCAAGAGATTTGTTATAGAAATGATAAGCATGCTTTCGTTAACAATTCTCTGCATTTGCACCTTTTGGATGACATTGTTTGCTTATAAATGTCAATTTTAAGGTGCCACATTATAATTTCCGCATCTTTTATTCTTAACTTCTTTTCTATGGGAAGACAACAAAAGAAGGTGAATGAATCCATTTACGTCATTTTCGTTTTCTTTATATAACTTCCCTCACTTTCTACCGGAGGAAAATCCATTCACATTGTAATTTTTATTCCAACTTTTATTAATAAAAAAAAGGTACAAGCTTAGATGTCTCTGCCAATAAAAAGAAACTTACTCTTTAATTATAATTTTTAAAGTGATTGCCAAAAGCATACATTACTTTTATGTAACAGTATAAGAAAAAAATATATTACATTAGTTTTTTTGTATAATTTTGACGAAAGACTTATATGAATGAAAAATTGCATAGCATGAAAATAAGAACCCCAACTTATCCTTTTGGACTTTGGTAGATATGATAAATAGCACTATTGCGATAATAACTGTCCCATTCTCAAAGAGTTTTGTCAATTTTAATTAATAATTAGGGTTAAATACGTTTTTCTCATCTATAAAACTTTAGGGATGAATCTAAATTGGTCATGAAGATTTTTTTATAGCTTTTGGTCCCTCAAACGAAATGGGTGAGGACTAAAACGAAAAAGCTCACAATTGTAAGGATAAAAACCAAACTATTTTCCCATGATGGACTAAAACCGAACGGATTTACAAATCCATACACATTTTAATGTACATCAAAAAATTTAAAAAAATGAAGAAAATTATAAGGCCATTAAGTCCCTAGCCAAAATAGAAGCAAGCTGCTAAGTTTGGGTAACAAGACCCTAGAGATGTGAGTGAGTTTCATGCTCCAATCTCACTCCAAGAGGTGACCGAGATCGAGATCAGAATTTAGCTCATGAATTTGAAACCGGTTATCTGCTAAGGCTTCCATGTTAGAAATTTGGGTATGATAATCCTGTATAACTTCAAAGAATCGTGTTCGTACACTTTTCGAATAAAGTATTTCGACCCTATTCTTGCCTGGGTTCACGAAATCCTTGTTGGGATAATTCTTGAAGAACAATCTGTTTCTGGCAATAGAGAACAGATCAGGAATGTATGGTTTATGTTTTCTGTATGTTTCAATATGAGGCCAAATGACTCCTTATATTGGAGTTTGTTTCAGAAACCGAAAACGGTTAATAAAACAGTTAACTTTTCGAAAAATTTCGAACGGGGCGCTGCCCCGCACCCCGCCCGCTGACCCCAGCCAGGGTCTCCGCCCCTTGGAACCCCGCAATCTAATTGCGGTCAATTATGCGTTGGCTCAACAAGCGTGCACTCCGCACTATCCTAACTCGTTTCCGAGCTTAACGCGTAATCGCATCAACCTACAATAAATCACATTACTACTAAAATCCATTGATGATACTAAAATCACCAACATTCCACAATCTCAAGAGTCAAGAGTCAAGACAATTTCACAAATAGTATGTATGACAAATGTTAGCATCCCACAAAAGGAGCAAGCCACTTATTTTTTTTTTAAAGCACAAATTCTGAAAATAAAAACATGGCCCAGCCCAGCCCAGCCAGCCCGTAAAAAAAGTGTTATTCACTTTCAAGCCGCCGCACTGGAAGGAAGCACGGTTGCAACATGGGTGGTTGTGGCGGCTCTTCAAAATTGCAACATGGGTTGGTTGGTGGTGGCTCTTATCACTGTGACTAACACTAATTCATACCTCAGGTAACATAAGTTTTCTTGTTCAAGTTTGCTTATAAGTTATATCTCATGGCTCATGCACAGTTGCACTATATAACAAAAATACAACAAATAGGGTATTGCAAATTCAACAGCCACTCAAAGAAAGTAAAATTAAACCCCTTTAACTAGCCTTTAATCCAATTCCCGTCCTCAATTGAATAACACTATCCACATTTGTAGTACCAATTGGTTTAAGTGTTGTGCTATTGTGTTCCTTAGTTAGTAAAATATTAGAGATGGTTTCAAAGTTTTCAAACAAAAAAAGGTCAAAGTGTAATGCTATTGCTACCATCAACTTGAGCCAAATGCACTCTCGAATCAGTTGTCCCTCATGCAGCCTTTTACATTCTTTACCATTACCTATATTTTTTACGAAATTCCGCTTGCATACATAAATTGAGTTTTTTTGGTTACAGGAGGAAAAGAAACAAAACGACAAAACTAACTAAGAGAATCTAAAAACAAAGAATCATAAACGAAGGAAGGTGGCTGCTTCCAAACTTGAACCGGTGAGCCTTGACAGCAAGCCTCCCGGGCTAGTTTGTCAGCCGTGTTATTCTTGGCTCGATCAACCTGGAACAAAGTAACATGCTGCATACTTGCCATAGCAGCACGAACGCGACATATCTCCTCCCTATTCCAGTAGCTTGTGATGTTGGTCCCTTCATGTAGAGCATGGATAACCTCCGAGCAGTCAGACGAGCACGAGGCCTCGGTGTAGCCTATCTCCAGAGCATGACGGAGCCCCAGCTCCATAGCAAGAATCTCTGCAAGAAAGGCCGAGCCAGAAGCATAACTGACAGAGATGGCAGACAACCAATTGCCACAAGAGTCCCTCACAATAGCGGCACACCCCATCCTGTTCACCGAGGGATTCCAGCTACCGTCAACGGCAATGGACACAGTCGGGGAAGAAGAGAAGGTAGCCAAATTCGCCATATGATCTTCTTGCACCAGGGATTAAAGAGAACTCCTCCAAACGGCTTCGTCCCGGAGGATGCACCGCAGAATGATGTTCAAAGGAAGCTCATTGTCATTGAAAACTTTATGGTTACGCCACCTCCAACACCACCATAAAATAGCAACAGCCAAAGTGGCGTGATGGTGTACCAGTAAACCAGCAAGCCAAGTGTCGACCTCGACGTGAGCAGCGGGAGCTGGCAGAACCGTTCGGAAGTTACTCCACAGGTCTCGCGAATCTGGGCAAAACCGAAACAAGTGGTTGATGTCCTCTGTCTCTGCAGTACATCTGGGACAAGCGGCGGTCGCTGCTAGGTGGGACTGGAGACGCTTAGCATTCGTGGGCAAAGCACCATGGGCAAGCAGCCATAAGAAGAAACGAAGCTTCTCTGGTATTTTAAGCTTCCAAATTTTCCTCCACAACCCAAAATTTCCAACCTGTGGTGTTCCCATGCTATGATACGCGGAACTGGGGGAGTAGAGACCATCGGCACTATGCATCCATCGAATGGAATCTGGATGAGAAGATAACTGAGGCACCCGCACACTTTCAATTTCCCCCAGAATTGGCGGTGGTAAGACCGTATATAAGACAACCAGATTCCAAGCTCCACCACGCCATAAGTCAGCAACCTTGAGCCGCGTATCAGCTATGTTAACAAATGGAACACGATCACACAACCGTCCCGTGCCGAGCCAGTTGTCGTACCACACAGAAGAGAGACCATCCCCCAATTGAGGTCGAAAACCGCTGCCCACATAGTTCATAGCCCTGACAATACTCTTCCAGACATAAGAATCACTGCTCTTAACCTTCCCCTGAAGCACAACATCGGCCTTAATATACTTCTCAGTAATCGCCCGGACCCAAGGCTTGTCACCATCATGCAGCAAATTGTCAACTAGTGTGCCTAGCAAGGCGATATTGTTCAGTCTCGCTGATCGTAGCCCTAGTCCACCCATATCCTTAGGTTGAATAACAGTATTCCAAGGTAGCAAACTCCAACCTCTATTACTTGTACCCTTTGCCCATAGACAGCTGCGAACTTTTTTATCTATGAAATCACATACCGATTGGGGAAGCCATAACGATTGCATTGTGTAAACAGGGATGGCAGTTATCACGGATTTTGCAAGACAAAGCTTACCAGCTCTGTTCAACATGCGAGTCTTCCATGACGCAAGTCTTGCATTAATCTTTTCCATGATGGGGAGGAAGAGATCTCTCTTTACCCTCCCAGTCAAGAGAGGGATGCCAAGGTATTTCCCAAGGTTAGCCGCCCTTTGGATACCTAAAATGGCAGACAAGTCATGTTGGACTGGTGAAGCAACTGTTTTGGTACAGAACATCCTTGACTTATCTAAATTCACTCGCATACCAGACGCCTCACAAAAGTCATGAAGAGTATCAGCCACCACCTTCATCTGAGACTTTGTGGCCTGGCAAAACAGAAGAACATCATCAGCAAAGAAGAGGTGAGAGATGCCAATACCTTCCTTCATAATACGGATAGGATGCCAAGCGCCTTCATCAACTCTCTTCTGAATCAAAAGTGCTAGACGCTCCATACACAACACAAAGAGATAAGGAGAGAGAGGATCCCCTTGACGAAGGCCGCGTTGAGGAGTGAAAGACTCAAGCTTGGAACCATTCCATAGAATAGAGATAGAGGCTGACTGCACACCCCACATAATCAGATTCACTATCAATGGAGGGAAGCCAAAATCATGCAAAGTTGCGCGCAGAAAATCCCAGCTGACTCGATCATAAGCCTTCTCTAAGTCAATCTTCAGGGCCACTAGGTACCCTTCTTCTTATAGGTATGTATTGTGTGCATTACCTCTTGTGCTAGAAGAATATTATCTTTTGTTCCTCTCCCCGGAATGAAACTCCCTTGTAATGGTCCCACTAGGTCATGTAGAAGAGGTCTGAATCGGTTAACCAGAACCTTGGTGATAACCTTATATGCTACATTGCACAAACTGATTGGGCGGAGCTCTTTGAAACGGAGAGGGTTCTCCACCTTGGGAATGAGAACAATGAGTGTCTCAAGAAGAGAAGATTCCCCTCTCCCATGGGCGAAAGAGTCCGCCACCATAGTGTGAAGATCCTTCCCCACAATGTCCCAAAACTGCTTATAGAAGAAAGCTTGGAAGCCATCCGCTCCTGGAGCCTTGAACGAGTGCATGGCCATCACAGCACAACGAACCTCCTCCAAGGTGACGGGTTGGACTAACTTAGTCCTATCCCGCTCTGATAGTGACGGAGTTTGGATCTCCATAACATGATTCCTAGACACCTGTGAATCCAAAGAAAAGAGGTTAGTATAAAAAGATTGAGCACCCGCCTTTAACGCCTCTGAATCTGTACACCACTCGTCGCCAACATACAAGCCATGGATTTTATTTCTTTTCCTCCGCACCACTGTCTGTGTGTGAAAGAACCTTGTATTGCGATCTCCAAATTTCACCCATTTCTCCCTAGACTTCTGGAACCAGGTTAACTCCTCTTGTGTCAGGATTTGTTCATACTCCACTTGCAATTCCTTCTCCAAACGAAGTAAAGATTCAGACTCCCGCACTTCCAATTCCCGTTGTAGGCCCTGTAAGCGACGCTCCACTCGTTTCTTACGTCGAGTAATGTTGCCAAACACATTCACATTAAACTCTTGCGATGCCAACCGAATGTTATCTAGCTTGCCTACTAAATTAGGCGGCGGCTTCATCCATGTTTCTCTAACCAATGGTTTGAAGTAGGGATGCGTTGTCCATGCCGCATGGAAGCGAAAAGGACGACCGGAGCGATCCTCCACTCGTGCATGACAACGAACCAGAACAGGTCGATGATCCGAGTAAACTCGTGCTAAATTCTCCACATAGGCTTCGGGGAAATTATGGCGCCAAGAAATGTCCCCAAAAGCCCTATCCAAGCGTTTAGCTATGGTACGCCTGCCATTTAGTCTCCGCTCCCAAGTGAACCTTGGACCAGTGGCTCCGAGATCCATGAACTCACAAGCCTCAACCATTTCTAGAAAGCGAGCAGCGCGCGCCGCACTAAAATCGCCGCCAAGAACCTCCGTTGGGGACGAGATATCATTAAAATCCCCCACCGCAAGCCAAGGGCTTAGGGCTTGTTGGCGGAGGTGCATAAGATGCGACCATAGGCCTTCCCTTAAAGATGGGGTCGGACTGGCGTAAACCACTGTGCATAACCAAGCTCCATTGTCTACGCTAATCGACACAGTCACAGCCTGTAAGTGAATATCCACCACCTGAACTACAAAGTTTCTCCCTACATGAGCCAAAATCCAAATGCCACCCCGGTGCCCTACTGCTTCTGAACATGCACAAAGATCATATCCAACGCTTCTCCAGAACGAAGCAACTGTCTCAAACTGACAATGAGTCTCCACTACTGCAAACAAGGATGGATGGTGTGATCTAATCAAATCGCGGACACGCCTTTGCCCACGGACACCTGCACCTCCTCTAATGTTCCATGCTATAATATTGAAGTTTGTATTATCCATAGACAACAAAAGAAGGGGAACAGTTCCAATCTGGGAGGGTGTCAAGCCCCACCCGATGAGCTCGCTGCGTGGTTCCTCGCACCTGGGTCATAAGGAACCTCCCCAGTTACTTGGAGCGGTTGCTCACAGCCGTGTGTCATCTCCTCATCCACTAGCATGGCATAGCGATTACCATCCCTGGGCTGCAAGTTCAGAGTCGTTCGTGTGCCATCCGCAAGCGCCACAATCCTCGTATTCCCCATCGACTGAGGATCCTGGGTAGAACTCCGATTGGGCCCTTGCGTAAGTGGGATATTTTGAGAAGAACCTATATGTGGCCCCCCCATCGCGGTCGACTCCTTTCGGTATCCTTTCCTTCCCTGTTGGTGATCACCCAAAACGGGTAACGTATCCTTAGCTGATCCTGCATGGAATTGCATGGTCCCACCGAGATTGAGTTTAGTAGCTGAGGCAACAAACTGTTGAGCAACTCCTTTCTTTTCTCCATGAATCGCGCCTGTATCACGCGATTGTTTCTGCATAGTCGGTTTCGGTTTATTTTGAGTGACATTCACAACTGTGGATTTCCGGCTTTTACGTGTAACCGACAGCCAGTCCCCATGGGCATCGTTAGGACACTCAATCCCCTTCTTTTCCGCTTCTGCATTTATTTCAGTAACCATCTGTTGGTCAGCTTCTAGTGTTGCAACACTTCCATCTACTACCACCGGCGGCGTCGCCGGTGTTACACTCGCACACGGGGAATGTGTCTTCTGTGGTTGGGGCACTGGCGTACCAGTGCATTTCCTTGAGAGGTGGCCATAACAGCCACACTTAGCACATAACAAGTGTAAACCTTTGTACTCAATATTGTACCACACACCTCGGAGACCCACTCTGCCAAGGACCGGCTTTGTGAGATCAATTTCGACACATACTCGCGCATACTTCCCTCTCTGCATGTCCGCCGTGTTCATATCAACGCGAATAGGTGTGCCAACTGCTGACGCTAGGGTTACCAGGATGCTTTCCTCATAGAACTGGAACCCCAACCCAGGGATGCGTATCCACACCGCCGTCGTGCTTATCTTCGAATTTGCAGCCACAAAATCCGGGGTCCATGGTTTAACAGCAAGATAATGATCGTAAATCATCCACGGTGCTCCAACCATGGCACGTTCCCTGTCCTCTGTGAGATCAAACTGAATTAGAAAGTACCCATGATGTAGATCTCGAACCTCAAAGCCACCAACCGGTTTCCATAAGAATCGGAGCTTCTCACACAAGGCTTTGTAGCCAATGCTCTTGCCAAGCAATTGCACCACCAAACAGGCCTCAAACGGTTTGCAGATTGCTTCATAGGAGTGGTCATCCTTAAAATCAAACATTGGGAAATAACTATTCCCATCCACGAGGTCCTTCTTCATGATACCAGCGTCAACAAGATTTCGCACCTGCTTCCTTCCCTCCTCCACCGCTTTCTTCCCTAGTACCTTCTCCTTGAACGTTGGCCGCCGCGTTGGCTCCGGCGGCTTACCGACTGGGCCGCCACCGCCGCCGTTAGTGGTGTCGCCGTTCGCAGTCTCGCTCTCCACTTCCATTAGGGTTACACAAATAATCATAAATTGAGTTTTTAAATTAATTGAATGATTGCTTGATATGTTCTTATGTATTCTCTTGCAATTCTATTTTATCAAGTACTATTGCTGATTTTTTCAATTAAATCTTTGGCTGTGCTTGCTCTTATCATATGCCTCCAGAATAGCTAAACGGTGAATCAAAAACCATCGTTTGGTTCAGACAGAGGCGCATATAAAATGTTAAACACCAGAATTTGTTTGACTGCAAGGAACGTTACAACTTTTATGTTCCTTTACCTTACCTAGATTAATTCGGATGTTATATTATTTTGATGTTTTTATCATTGATATTTACTTGCAAGTTTTTATGGGTTTCACACTGGTCCATAGTTGTTTGAGAAAGCCTCCATCAGAAAGCTGAAAGAACTTCAATTTTTTTATCTTTCGGTTCGCACGGGGCTAAAATCGAGAGGGTATCATCCCTTGAAACTTTTGAAGGAATGGTACAGATTATTGTATTACTGTTCTTTTCTCATCTAAGTTTCAGACACTCTAAATTTTGGGTCTCTTTTTCTTCAAACAAGCCTTCATTTTGTGAATGATGCATGTTTGGAATAATTTTTATTTGCAGCGAAAGCAACCACTGTACCGAAACGATTCGTACAGGGAAACTTTTTCTTCAATCCCTAATGCACAAAGATAGAAGATGGCAATTTGATTCCTCCTTCTTCTACTTCAAGGTTGTGCAGGGGCGGTCGATTAAGCAGAGAAGCCTCTCTTCCTTCTTTCTCACCCGCGCGAGACTGTGAGCTCCATTGCCTTGAAGAAGCCAGGTAAAATGAGCAAGTATGGATTGAACCTTCGGCCTGCGAAGCAGAAGCAGAAGCCACCAAGGCCTCCCCTTGCCACCCCTTTTGGCTTTAACGATGATGATGAGGATGACGTCGAGAGAGAAATCGCTCTCCAGGCTGCAAAGAAAAAATCTCTCAAGGAAGTTGAGGAACAGCAAAGGAAAGCCTTGGAAGAAGATCCATCCGTATTTGATTATGATGGAGTCTATGACAAAATGAAAGAGAAAGTTGCAAAACCACTGATACAAGATCGTGAAGAGAGAAAGCCAAAGTATATCCAAAATCTGATTAAAAAAGCAAAAGAGCGAGAGCAGTATCGCGAGATTGTGTACGAGAAAAAGATTGCCATGGAGAGAGACAAAGATGATCATCTCTATGCTGACAAAGACAAATATGTTACTGAAGCATATAGAAGGAAGCTTGCTGAACGAGAGAGACAGATGGAGCTAGAAAGAATCCGTGAACTTCAAGAGGAGAGAGATGATGTTACAAAGAAGAAAGACTTTTTGCTTGATTTTTATTCAAACCTTGATAAAAATGTTGCTTATGGAGCAAAAGATGCTCAAGGGAGGAAACGTGACAACCAGGCTGAACATAGAGTTCCAGAGACACATGAGGGAGTGAACCCTGATGCATCAGACAGGCATCATCAGCATGGTGATGCATTTGATGAAAAACAACATTCATTGGGTAACTCAAGTCCACCAGTGGAGTCTTCCAAGGAAAAAATTGGTGATCAGGGTGAACTTTCTAATCCTTCCAATAGAAGTATTAGTCCCTCGGACATGAAGCCAAATCCTGAGGCTCTTGTAGAAGAAGAAAATAAGCCAGTTGAACAGCCATCAGCTTCTCAACCAAAGCTCGATCATCACAAAAGAGGCCAAGATGCTGTGGCTGCAGCAAAGGAACGTTTTCTGGCACGTAAGAAGGCAAAGGAACAGTGAACAATTTCCTGATACATATTTGGTCTTTAGTCTGCGTGCTTGATTTAATATCCATGATGTGATGTTTCCTTAAATGATACAGAGCTATCTGCTAACAGAGTCATAGAATGAATTGATAGGCAGTAGTATTCGATATTTTGCCAATTTTATGATATCTAAAAAGAAAAACAAAATTCATGCTAGTTTTTGTATGCTTGTGACATGTCTCATTTCCTTTTCAAATTGATCTGGTTACCAAAATTAAGTGATAGTTGGCACATTTTTTCAGCTTTCATATATTAAATATTAAATGTATGTGCAAGTTATGATCCTGTAAAATCTGGTATTTGGTGTCTGATTCAAGATGAATGTGGAAACTGGGTGGAAGGTTTTGTGAATTCAGCAGTGAATGATGCTCCTTTCTTAATGATGCTCTTGCTCTTCTCTGAAATCTAAATATCTCTGAGATGCTATCTGTGAGAATTGGAATGTGCGGAGTTGATTCAGACTCTTAGTTCAAACCTGTTGAGCCAGATGCATGAATATCAAGTTGCAGCATGTTTAGAGAAGATAATGAATGTGCTCAATCCATTGCTAAACAAGGAATGGTTTTGCAATCTCACTTGGTAGTTTTAGATGTTTTAGAAACCCTTCTTGTGAAGGTCTCAGTTTAGATTGTTTCTTGTTTTCTGTTTTATCTTTTTCCATTGAATAAGAAAATGTCAGCAATTGATTGCCCCCAGAAAATAATAGTGCATGTTTGGAAAGTTTTGTACAATTTATCATAAAGTTAAAATTAACTCCGTGAGAATGAGTTTGTATGAGTATCATCCATGAGGCTACACCAAAATCATGAGGACACGCAGAGTAAGATAGGAAGAGAAGAGATATAAGTGAATAATGTGATAAATGATGTGATGCGTGTGATAGGAGAAGAGATAAGGTGAAAAAAAGTTGAGTTTGTGGGTGTGATTATATTGGTTTGTGGGTTATCAATTGGACTTGTGAGTTTATTTACAAAAAAAATGGGACTTGTGAGTTTCCCCATTCCTTTCTGATCTAATTTTTGTGTCAAGATTGTTTGTGCAGTTTTGTATTGCCTTTTTTTTGTTCCTTTTTAACCAAAAAAATTCGTCTCCTTACCCATTAAACATATATGTATGATTCAGTTTTACAATTTCACAATTCCTGCTGCTTATTTCAGTTTTGCAATTCATTAAAAATTGCTGTATTTGGTTTAATGTGATATATAAGAACATTTTCTCTTTTGGTGAACTAAATTGTAATAGTATAAGTTAGTCATTGTAAATTTTATTTGATACATGTGTTGAAGTTTCACCCCTGTATTATTTTCTTGGTTTCGTCCTTGCACCCTCCTCATTTGGTCTAAAAACGATCTTAACATCTCCATTCGGACCATTGTACAAGAAGTTTCTCATGGTCCTCCTACAAATTTTTATAGCCCTTGGTAGTTGTTGGAAGCCATGTCATTTATGATTTGCAAGGCTAGCTTCTGATGCAGATTTTTTCAGAATTGTTCCTTCGCACGCAGCATCAATATTGGATGTTATGATGAGACAAGTCACTATAGAATATTTACACCAGCTTGTCTTCACTGTATCCATGATGCGGACACACTTCGAGTGTCTCTAAAATCTTTCTCAAGCTTCATAAAGAGACTCTTGCTTCATCTGAGCAAAGTTTATGATGTCCTTTTGTAGCTTGTTAGACTTGGAAGCTAGGAGGTACTATTCGGAAAAAATATCAAACATGTAGAAGCTGAATAGTAGATGCATATAAAAAGAGGTTCACATCTTTCCTACATCGCAACATGGAGAGAGATGTTTAGCTACACATGATAAAAGGTGAAAACACAATAAACCTAGTAACTAACAATGTGCAAGGTAGAGAGAAGATACAAGAACTAATCTCCAGATGGCTCTGCTGAAGCACTACAATGACTATGTTTGACATGTCATTTCAGCTAGCTTATAGCTTATTTAATTAGCTTAAAGCTTATTTGACTAGCTTAAAAACTCTTCAAAAGTGTTTGGTGAATGAGCTTATTTCAGTAGCTTAAAGCTTTAAGCTATAAGCTATCTCAGGTAGCTTATAGCTTATTAAATTTATTCTCATTTTTATCCTTATTATTTTATTAAAATTTCACCATTACCCTTATATATTTATATATTTATAAAAACACTAAACCTATTTACCCCTCACACTTACGTATGCAAATTCCCGCCACCATTTCCGTTACACCGCTGCGCACCACAAGTATTTAAAATATTACATTAATAAAAACAAGTAAAAATTAATATTATATTTTTAAGATGATAAATAACTTGAGTTAATAAAAATATTTAAAGTGATAATAATTTTAATATTAATATTATATAGGTATTAATGTGAAAATAAAGTAATGTTAAATATAAAAATAATTATACAAGTATGTCATTTTATGTCATTTTACAATTTCAGCTTGTTTAACAGCTAGTTTTACCAAACATTTTTGTTTCAATCACGTAGCTTTTCAGCTTTCAGCTAGCTTATCAGCTTTCAGCTATCAGCTAGCTTTTCAGCTTTCAGCTAGCTTATCAACTAAACATACCACACATAGCCAATATCTCAACTTCGGTACCACGTCTCTATCTCTATACGAGTATACGGTCTCTTCATATTCCTTTATTTCTCTCCTATAGCATTGCCCTCTTTCTCCCGTAAATAGAACATAATTAGGGCTAAAAACATCTTATGGTTGCGCCACTATGCATGATCGTGCATACTGTGATGCATGATCGTGCTAACTTGATCACAAGTGGTTGTGCTAGCACTCAACATAGTCGTGCTTCTCAAAATTAATTAAGCATGATTGTGCTTAACAAGCTCCACAGGTGTGCTCCTCCCCTTGAACAACAAACTTGAATTTTTGTATCACTTTTCTTGTTTTCTACTCTTTTTTTTTTTTTTTTTTTTTTTTTTTCCTTTTTCCACTTGTGACCTGCCTATTGCACATTTGTCATAAAACACATGATTTATGTAAATATAATATAACATGCAGGCACAAAATCATATAAAAATTATGGACTTAAGCGGGCATCAGGTCATCATAGTATAAGAAGTTTAATTCCTTCACAATTTATCATGGATACCGAAGAACTACTTGTGATCATTATGTCTTTGTGAAGATATTTTTTTATGGTGAGTTCATCCAATTACTTTTATATGTTGACGATATGTTAATCGTATGGAAAAGCAGTTACAAATCAGCAATTCGAAGAAAGAATTGAAGATGTCTTTTGATTCATATTCTTAGTATGTCCACATGTTGTGATCGGAAGGAACAAAAGTTGTGTTCATCACGAGGAAAATATATCGAGGAGGTATTGGAGCGATTTCAAATGGAAAAATCAATGCAAGTTGCTACTCCACTCGCTATTCACTTTATGCTAAGCTAAGCAAAGTTCTACAGGTGAAGTTGGAAAGAAGAAGACGGGAAAGGTTCCATAAGCCTCTGTTGTTGGAAGCTTAATGTATGCAATGGTGTGCACACGACAAAACATAACACACGCAGTTGGTGTTGTCGGTAGATTCTTTGCTAAACCGCCATTGGAATGTTGTGAAGTGAATTTAGATGAACTTCCAAAGTGAGTTTATGCTTTGGGAGTAGAAGACCTGAACTGGTCGACTACACCGATGCAAACATGGTGGAAGATATTGATTTTAGAAAAATCTACTTCTGGATTCTATATTACATTTTGAAGGGAGCAATATCGTACTGACAAAGTTACAAGAATGTGTTTCTTTTAACAAAAGCATGCAAAGAAATGATATGTGGATGAAGCGATTACTGCATGAGTTAGTGAAAGTACAACACAAGTACATTGTGCATTGCGATAGTTAGAGCACATCACACTTAAGAAGGAATTTGAGTTTTTCACTTAAGGTCGAAAGCATATTGATGAGAGATATAACTGGATATGTGATTTATTGAAATCCAAGCAATTATAACTTGAGAAAATCCTGTAACAATAGTTCAAATATGATAACGAAGACCTTAATTACTTAAGGATAAGTACGATTTCATGAAATGGTCCTAATTTTTTTGTAATTTCATTAAGTGGTAACCCAATTTCATGAAACTTCTTTTTTGTGCGTTTTAGAGTTTTCACATTCAGGAAAAGAGATTAAGCTTCATCTTAACCCAGAAATTCATCTTCATCTTCTTCATTAGCATCTCCCTCACTAAAATCAAAACCCCACTTCATCTACCACAATCCAGATTTAGAAAAAAGATCCACAAGCCCTCCCTACCATATCAAATCCCCATTCCCTCAAGAGGATCGATTCAGCTTCAAGGATCTCCTACTCATCAAGGATCAATTCCCCCAAGGCCAAAAAAGAAAAAAACGAGAAAAAGAGAAGGTATACAGTGAAGAGCAAAAGTGGAAGAAAAACAGGGGATAATACGTGCCCAAACAGGGGAACGAATTGCGCAACCCCAAGACTTTAATGTATCCATTCCCTTAATAATATAACATCTTCCACACCATCAAGCAAAAACATCGTTGGCCACTTACACGACGCACAAACCCCGCTTCCAGTTTGTGCAGCATGAACCAAAACGGTGACACCCAAATGATTTCTTCTTCAAAAAAATTGTTTTTTTTTGTGAAATTTGCAGAGTTGTTTGTGTGTTGGGAATTCAACCTTTAAAACCCTAGCGACCCCCTACCAATCCTCTTCCACCTTCTCCAGATCGCACTCAGACGTTGAATCCTCACCACCGCCCAGCGACCTCGACCCCAAAAGCTCGACCCACGTCCTGTGTAGATAGAGAGCTTGACCCACTTCCTTCACAGATCGAGATTGGAAAACGATGGAGAGATCTAAGACAGTTCCTCCTCCTCGATCTGCGGTTTGGGTTCTCTGATCTGGGTTGAATCCCCACCATCGCTCAACCCACATCCTTCGCAGATCGAGATTCAAAATCGACCGAGAGATCTAAGACAGTGCCTCCTCCTCTTCCTTCTGGGTTTTGGGGTTTTTGATTCTTTGATTTGATGATTGTTACAAAGCTTCAAACTTGACAGCGGTGGTGCTCTGATCTCGATTTTGGGTTTTTTTTATCGTTTTGTTTTTACTGGGTTTCGCCAAACAAAGCTTGTCATTGTGCAGAACTAGCATGGTTTGGTGTTTTGGTTTACTTGATTTTAAATGTTTTGGGATTTCTTTGGGTTTGCTGAAGTTTGATTTTCTGGAAATTATTTTGATGAAGATGAAGAACTTGATGAAGGAGGAGGTGGAGGAGAAGGAGGGTCATTCTCAATAGATTTATTAACCAAGTACTACTAAGTAAATAATGTAATTTTTAATAACATTTATTTCACAGAAAAATAAAAGGAGAAAATGCTTAATTAATTACACTTTATATTTGTTTGATGTCCACTTCAGCTCATGTATCATACTCAAACTAAGTCTTGTGGTATGGTAGCAAGCACCATGCCAAAATAGACAATCGAACCACCACAAAGGGAAATTTAGAAACAGTGAAGCACCCTGAGGAGTTTCCAGAGAGGGTCGCATTCAACCTTCCAGTTCTAGATACCATAGCTGAGATGGAGAGGAACAGTGACAACAATGTTGGCATCGTCAATGGTGGAATTGCTTCACGTTCAGAAGAGAGGAAGGGGTTTTGTGGGGGAAATAGGGGAAAAAAGTCATGTGATCTTTTTCTAAGAGGGTTCAAATCTCAACTATTATTTTTAATCTAATAGTTTAAAATTACTCATCTCACTCTCACATAAGAAAGCCTCCTCTCACTAGATACATCCTCTATGGTCAAATATTTCATACATAAGTTGGATATAAAAGCTTGTATATATGATTTCATTTCTAAATTTCCCATAAGAAAATCCAAAACTTAATGTACGAGAGAGAAATTTGTTTTTGAAGAAAAGTTAAATGAGAATTTAGTCATCAATGTTTTTAGTGTGATTATTATTATTAAATTATTGCTACTACTACTTTTGTAATCTTATTAATTTGTAATGGAAGATGTTTTTATTTTCTTATTGTGAACACAGAAGTATATGAGAAAAGTGTGATCATGGAATGATCAATTTAACTATAGTTCGAAGTGGTAGAAGCTGAGGGGCGAACATATGAGTTGGGTGAATGTATGAAAAACGATAGAAATGGGGGTTTGAATAGCGTTTTCAGATAAAACTTTTCCCACTTAAGAATTTAGACAAATATTTTCGTAACAAATAACACAAGGTGCAAAGAGAAGCACACGAGTATTTTATTCTGATTCACTTGATAATCTCTCAAACTAATTCAGTCCACCCGTTAAGGTGATTTCTTCCTTCTTAGAATGAAGGCAATCCACTATTCAATGTTTGTTACAAACGCACTAGCAACCTGCTTAGTGACTAACAATACAATGAACTAGCAAACACTAAGATTCACTCTCTTAGTATTCTCAAGGATATGACCAAACTTGTTCCCTTAAGGAAATACAAACTCACTGTTTGAAAGGTTTTGGTTTACAATGAAATGCTTCTAAGAAAGCTAAGGTAAACACAATAAGAACGAATGAAGAAAGATTGCTAAATGATCGGTTGAATATTTGCTTGAGTTTTGCACAAAGTTTATTAGCTTCTTTCTTCCAACTTCAGCCTCTATTTATACTCCAAGGATTAGGGTTGTATCCGTTGCATGGAATGCTACCGTTGGAGGGCAAATCCGGAACTTTCAGATTCTGCTATGGCTGAACATCTTAGGTAAGGCCGTCAGAATAGTACAATTGCTTTTGTACTTAGATAGCGACATGAGCCTTATCCTAGTGGAAATTTAGAAACAGTGAAGCACCCTGTGGAGTTTCCAGAGAGGGTCGCATTCAACCTTCCAGTTCTAGATACCATAGCTGAGATGGAGAGGAACAGTGACAACAATGTTGGCATCATCAATGGTGGAATTCCTTCACATTTAGAAGAGAGGAAGGGGTTTTGTGGGGGGAAATATGGAAAAAAAGTCACGTGATCTTTTTCTAAGAGGGTTCAAATCTTAACTATTATTTTTAATCTAATAGTCTAAAATTACTCATCTCACTCTCACATAAGAAAGCCTCCTCTCACTGAATACATCATCTATGGTCATATATTTCATACATAAGTTGGATATAAAAGCTTGTATATATGATTTCATTTCTAAATTTCCCATAAGAAAATCCAAAACTTAATGTACTAGAGAGAAATTTGTTTTTGAAGAAAAGTTAAATGAGAATTTAATCATCAATGTTTTTAGTGTGATTATTATTATTAAATTATTGCTACTACTACTTTTGTAATCTTATTAATTTGTAATGGAAGATGTTTTTATTTTCTTATTATGAACACACAAGTTTATGAGAAAAGTGTGATCATGGAATGATCAATTTAACTATAGTTCGAAGTGGTAGGAGTTGAGGGGCGAACATATGGGTTGGGTGAAGGTATGAAAAACGATAGAAAGGGGGGTTTGAATAGCGTTTTCAGATAAAACTTTTCCCACTCAAGGATTTAGACAAATCTTTTCGTAACAAATAACACAAGGTGCAAGGATAAGAGATGAAGAGAAGCACACGAGTATTTTATCCTGATTCACTTGATATCTCTCAAGCTAATCCAGTCCACCCGTTAAGGTGATTTCTTCCTTCTTAGAATGAAGGCAATCCACTATTCAATGTTTGTTACAACTGCACTAGCAACCTGCTTAGTGACTAACAATACAATGAACTAGCAAACACTAAGATTCACTCTCTTAGTCTTCTCAAGGATATGACCAAACTTTGTCCCTTAAGGAAATACAAACTCACTATTTGAAAGGTTTTGGTTTACAATGAAGTGCTTCTAAGAAAGCTAAGGTAAACACAATAAGAACGAATGAAGAAAGATTGCTAAATGATCGGTTGAATATTTGCTTGAGTTTTGCACAAAGTTTCTTAGCTTCTTTCTTCCAACTTCAGCCTCTAGTCATACTCTAAGGATTATGGTTGTATCCGTTGCATGGAATTCTACCATTGGAGGGAAAATCCGGAACTTCCAGATTCTGCTATGGCTGAACATCTTAGGTAAGGCCGTCAGAATAATACAATTGCTTTTGTACTTGGATAGCGACGTGAGCCTTATCCTAGTTGACTTCTGATCTGGCGACGCTTCAAGTTGGGACTGTGCAGCTTATGAGATCAGAGTCAGAGGGAAGCTTGAATCCTCTGACCTTCGTAGCTTCTGCTTCTGGACTGTTCATCAGAACTTCTAGTCATCAGAGTTGGAAGTACTTGGTCTTCAGAGCCAGCTTATTCTTGGACTTCAGAGTCTTCATTTCTTAGCTTCTGGACCTTTAGAGCTTCTGGACCTTCAGAGCTTTTGGTCTTCAGAACTTCTGGTCTTCAGAACTTGAAGTGATCTGAATCCATATCAGAGCTTATGATCTTCAGAACTTCTGAAGCATATACTACTGTTCAAACAAAACATAGTGAGAGCGAAAGCATTGTGTTGGCTAGTGGCTACTCTTTTTGCTTTGTGCTTCTGATAAGTGTGTGTTTAGACCAGAGTCAGAGCCTGTCAATTAAACACTCAGAGAACAACGTTAGAGTACCATAATTGTTCATATACAATAATTAACTTGTAATCATCAAAACATAGAGTTGTACTACATGACAAAATCTTGGTCTTACATTTGGTAGGGGTCTAGGGATCGATTCCTAGCGGGTGCAATTGTCTTTCCAATGTAACAAAAAAATGTAATGATCAATTTTACCTATCGGTAATTTCTAATGTTTCATTCTCTAACTCATCAATGATATTATCATAATTTATAAATGTCATATTAATATTTTTTATTGATATGATAGGTCTGGCCGGTGTTTTGTATTATGCAAGATTCGAACCCTGAATTTGTTGTATTTAGAGATATTCCAACAAACCACTAGCGAATTAGTAGATTCTGTATTAGTGATTATATTTTAAATCTTTTCCAATAGATACAGACATTTATTAACCGATCTAAGGGCCCGTTTGGTACACTGTATTAGGCATGATAGTATAAGTTTATATAATACATTATGGATTTATCTAGTGTTGGTGCTAACATTGTATTGTATAAGCATCAATCACCTCTTATACAATAATATGATAGATTATTTAATCCAACTTATAGATGATGGACAAGACATGATAAGAGTTTGATGTATAAGCCACAACCACAACACTCCACCATTGCCACCACACCACCCTCCACCAATGCTACCACCACCGCCCTCCACCTCCACCACCACCACCACCACCAATCAGTGACGGATCCAGAAATTTAATGTAGTGAGGGCAAAATATACATATAAATTCTTAACAAAAAAATTAATATGTACTATTAGAAGTGAGCCATTTTTTATCAAAGGGGACACAAGTGAAAGCATTTTTTACCAAAGGGGTCATCATAAACCACATACTTTTACTACTCAAGAGAGGGCATTTAGCAATGTGGGACACAAGTGAGGACATTTAGCAATGTGAGACACAAGTGAGGGCATTTAGCAATCTGAAACATAAGTGAAGACATTTTTTTTATCAAAGGAGCCATAAAAAACCACATACTTTTACCCCTCAATTTTTTTTCTAATGTTTTTTCTAAAATTAAGTGAGGGCATTTTCCCTCATACCATTGTACTTGGATCCGTCCCTGCCACCAATGTCGCCGCCTCCACCACCTCCTCCGCAACCGTCGTTGCCAACACCACTACCCCCACCGTCGTTGTCGTCATCGCTATCACCACTATCACCGCTGCCACTACCACCCACCACTGCCACCACCATCACCTTCCACCACTATCGCCTCCACCACCTCAACCACCATTGTCATCGTTGCTACCACCACATACCGTCATGACCCAACACCACCGCTATCGCCACAACCACCTCCCTCCGCGCGCCACGACCACCACTTCTAACACCACCACCGCTGCTGCCACCACCTAAACCACTACCGCCACCACAACCCTCCACCTCCTCCCTTCCACCGACGCCACCACCATCACTTCCAACACCGCCGCCACCACCCTAACCACCACCACCCTCCATCACCGCCACCGCCATTATTGCAGCCACCTTGGCCGCTACTGCCAGCTTTACCACCCACTAACACCATCTTCATTTCTATAATATATATCATGATTCAATATTTCTCAAAACATAAGTTTATATTAATTTAAATGAAATGATAAGTTATATAGTGTGTCACCAAACTTTGTATAGTATTAAAATTTATCAGGTTTAATACTATCAGACCTTATACCATCATGTCTTGTACTATCAGACTTTATATTATACAGCAAACCAAACAGATCCTAAAAGTAAGTTAAGGCCAGGTAATCCTTAATGTTTTTGAAGTAATCTTCCATCGAATGCTGGACTGGCTTTATCACTGGTTCTCACTCCCGAAATATCGTCCATTAGGGATAACAAGGAAACGCCCAAAGCATCTTCCTTTGATCCAATATCATTGCCACAAACCTGACAAACTATTGATGCAAATATATTCATTCATTGGAAAAAAAACAAAAATATACAAGATAGTGAATATATATTTGGATAACTATTATAGACATTAGACAATAGACACACTATGAGTGTTAGTATTGATTCGTGTACACTGAAATGTCCGCGACACAGTTTGTGGCCACAAACCGGAGGTGTTATCAGTGTGACGAAAATTTCAGTCTACACGAATCTTTTGAGTCTAAATTACTAAATATATACCTCATCAGTTGTCAGAGTCGTCTGCCAAGAAATGGGATTGAACATTTCGGGAGTGAGATCCAGTGATTAAGCTATGAGCTATATATGCTGAATCATGAAGCCAGGGAAATTAAAGTGATGGTGTTGAAGATAATTCTAAGTGAGGAGAGTAGAAGAAGCAGGTGGTATTTATATGTAGAAGAAGAACTATAGTTGGGTGGGGTGAGATGACAGTAAGATATCAACTATAAGTGTTTGAATTAGGAGAAGAGTATCTACCAAACAGTGAGATTGGAAGTTTGTATTGGTTTTGAGTCTAAGATGTCAGTAATTGATTGGAGCGTTAAGAGTAAAGTATGAACTATGAAGTGTGTTTGAATGTAAGAAACTAGTTGTTTTACTTTTTCGATTGCTTGGCCTCAAAGGCCTCTTTTCTAATTTTTAATCCCACTAATCGAGAGAAATTACAAAATGCTCATGAAGAAGCAAGTTGGAGCGTCACATCTCCACCTTAATTTCGTGCATGTTTGGTTTAGTGTTCAATTTTAATGTAATATCACGTATTTTAAGTATTAACGAAAAAGTTAAAATTTGTTACATAAAAATTACAATAAACTAAAGAAGCATGATTTTAATTTTTGACACATTAATATCAACGAATATCCACGAAAATTCAAACGCAAAACCTACAATAAGGTACCCCTTTCATTATGAGAATTTCTGGAACGTGGTTTTTGACATGATGAGACTTGGGGCAGTTTGGCAACTATAGTTGGAAGTTGGAACACAGCTACATGCATGTCTCATTAATAGAGATTGATAGGTGCTGTGCTTACCCTACATTTTTGTTCTGCTTTTACATACACACATGTATAGATAAGCACTAAGTAAAGGTATGGTTGCTCTAAACAACCGATAACAGGGATTCTTCAAAGACCCAAAGAACAGTGATTTGAAAACAATAAAAAGCATAATACAAGTGTTGACACCTCCATCTTGAGCACCTTCACCGAAACTCAATTATCAACTCACTCTTATCATTTATTTTAGTGAATGATTAATTTTGTGTCTAAAAATGTAAGCATCGAACAAATTAGCGTTTAAAAGAAGGAAATGCAACTTGGTACTTAATTGTGTCAAATGTCGGTAAAGTTCATCTAGTCATCATGAGATAAAACGTTAATAAGGGACTAACTTGATCGATGTTTGACACAATTTGGGACTGCGGTAATATTTCTTTCTCTTAAAGATTAACTTGTCCGTTGTTCACACTTTTAGGGACGAAATTACATTCACTCATATTTTTTTCTTTCTCAAATTCGAGGAAGGTTGCAACTTGATAATTGCAAAAAATTCAAAAAGACTCTCTTCGAGTCCTCATGGCAGTTAATATTTATCTTTGGCTTAATTAAGTTTTTGGTCGAACCTTTACACTATACTTGGTTTTAGTCTCTCGTCGGCGTATGTGTGAGAGGTTGTCCCTAACGTTTGCATTAATGATTGGTTTTACTTCCTCCGGCCGATTGGGTCAACGCCAGAGCTCCGTTTTACCCATGTGTCTCTACCACGTCATTTTTTATTTATAACAAAGGCGAAAGAAAAGAAAAAACAACATGGTTAGTTAGGAATCAAAGAATATTCTATCAATGAATGGTTAATTAGGATTAAAAGGATAATAAAAGGGTAAAAGTGTAATACACTTTCTCCAATTATTAAAAAAAAAAAAAATTTCTAAGATTTCCAGATCCAGTACTATCTTCTTCTCCTTTCTCCTTTCTCTTTTCTATGCAACAACAAAGCACTATCATCATCATCATCACACCTTCTTCCCTTCCTCACATGGTAGCCGCCACCACCACTTGCCACACCACCACCCATGGATGAGTACCGCCGCACCACCACCACCCCCATGGACAACTTAAAATAGAGAAGATAGAACCCTAACTACAGCCACCTTCAACCCTCGATTTCTGGCGAACCACTCATCATTTGGAGAAAACAACACCACCATTGCACTCCCATCATCGTCCGCAATAAAACCCCTCAACCAATTTGCCGTTCCGTCGCCCTCCGCCGTGAGCCGCCGTCGAAGGCGATTTATGGTGTGCCTGCAGCACCACATGAGCCACCATCTTCTCGTTTTTTTCCTTCCTTGTGTAGTTGTGTAGTACCACCACTTCTTCTTCCTCTCTCCATGAGACCACCACCGTTGGCCACCCACAACATCACCATGGACAACCACAAGCTTTCTTCCAAAGAGTCCTGCAGCCCCAAACACGCGAGCCACCATCACCACACAAGCTTCTTCTCTTCATGGTCGTGAAGCCATCACCATCGTCATGGTGGGGGCGGGATCATCACTTTCTGTTGATCATCACCACCCAGATAACCCCACTTTCTGTTTCTGATCTGGGTGCTTTAAAAATCAGATCTTTTCATCAATGGTGGTTTTTCCTGCGTGCTTTGGACTTCAATGGCGGCTCAGTGTCCGCTCAAGTTTCAATTTTGAGGTCTTCAATGGTGTTTATTGTTGAAGGTTTTTGAATTGGGATTGTGTTTTGGAGAACTTGAAGTGAGAGTTGTTTGGCACTGAAGCGTGAGTGAGGACTGAGGAGAGAGGATTATTTTTTTACAATTTTTTTATTTTGTAAATTACTACTATGACCTTTGGTCCACAGGTGTACCATTTTGAAAGTTCCCACCCTAGCCGAGACTGCAAATAAATATATTGTTATTTTACTCAACATTTACCTTTTATTACTCCCTCCGTTCCTATATAACTGATACTTTAAGGTTGTGGCACAAATATTAAGAAGTAGCAATTAATATTCTTGTTTTACTAAAATTACTATTTAACTTCCTATTATATCCTCTATCTCTCTTATCAATTCTAACTTTTCAATTTTCCTACCAACAATAAATGAAGGGCACAATTGATAAAGTAGCATTAATGTTCTCTTGAAATTGTAAAAGTATCAGTTAAATAGGAACAAAAAAAAAACAAATTAGTATCAGTTATTTAGGAACGGAGGGAGTACCTTTTATGATCTAAAAGTCAAGCCCATGTAAAAATACATACTAGTGGAAATGTACTCACATAAAGACCAAACCCACAATTGTGCACTTTCATAGTTCCACTTCCACCTGTATATTGGCATTGACAACTCCTACCACAATTGTGCACTTTGATGAAGTGGTGTGGCCTACAATTTAAGGTTGGTGATCAGATTCTCTCACATGTCATGCTTTGACTGGACCATGGATTGATGATAACCCAAACTTTTTTCTTTTTGTAATGATAAACCAAACCTTTTATTTTTTATTGATAACCCAAACTGTTCTTTTATTCTTTTTTTAACCTATTGTTGATGGCTGCGGTTGACCTTTAAAATGTGGTAGCATCAATTCACTAAATACTCTACCGATTTCTTGTTATAAAAACTAAACAACTACTTACCAACACGGTATGTACGGATACAGTAATAATTAGTAGGCAAGTTAAACTCTATAAGGATAAAAGTACGAGTTTGAATTTAAAAAAAAATATTTGTCCAAGATTATAACCGTTTTCTAAACGGACAATGACATATGCCAAAGATAGAAAAAAAACAATTCACACCCTATAAAAAATATAATTAAATCGAGCTTCAAAAAAAAAATATAATTACATAATTTTTTAACAAAAGAAAAAATATAATTAATGTAATTAGTAGCAATATATTTGTTCTCAATTTTGTCATAACACATTTTTCTTAATTGTCACTCATTATTAGTGATTTGAAAACAAATAAAAGTTGGATCTAATGTATCTATACTGCGGTATAATTCAGGCACCAAATAATTTTTCCCCACATTAAAAATTAAAAGTTTAATTTAATTTAAATAAAAAGTGAATGTAACTGATAGTGGTATGTGACATACAATGAGATCGGTAGACTTGAACCTTGTTCCTACATGACCCGATCAATTCGATCAAGCACTCAACATCTATTTTCATTGTTCAACTCTTTGATAACATGAAAAAACCAAAAGCTATGCCCCCTATCTATCCAAGGGATGGAAGGACAGATGCCTTTGGTGTCCCCTCCGGTCAAGAATTAGGGTCTCACAATGAATAGTCAATATACTCTTATCTCATGTCTTTCTTCGTTCATGGTTCGATATTCTGGTGTCCCCAAAGGATAGCTCAAGTAGTAAGAGCTATGAACATACTGGTTTGGTGGGATGAAGAGTGAATGGTCCAGGGTTCGAACCTTGAGGATGACTAATTTACTAACATTACTAACAACTAACATTTGCCTATAAAAAAAAACAATGGTTAATTGTTAGTGTATGCATACAAAATTTTACTCATGAATTATTCTTGTCAAAAAATAATTAATGCACCACAAAATCCATATTAATTCTTATAAATATGATAAATATATACCTCCAATTTGGTTCTGTGCTAAATGTAAAACATACACACATAATCACATCTTATATATTATCGTCAACTCCTTTTGTTCTTCATTATCTCTCACTATTTTAAGAGTTCTTTTATTTCTATTTTACTGTACCTTTTATAATCCCAAGAAAACATTAATTGTGCTTTACGAATACCCTTAACTTAATTAACTCTTAAGAGTAATAAGAAAGTTGAAAAAACAAAATTAATAAAAGAGGTCAATGAAATATTAGAAAGTTAGTTAGTAATTTTAGTAAAACTGAGAACATTTATATTTTTTATTAATACATGTGACAATTTTTTTAAGTGGAATTTGATAAGGTTTGGTCCAACCCAGATAAAGACCCTTTGCATGAAATAGGAGGTCCAATGACAATGTCCAAGGCCAAAAGAATGAAGCAAGCTTTGCAAGGACTGATTTTGGAACTCAAGGGTAAAGAAGATCAGAATAAGTTAGAGGCAAAGAAGATCAGAATAAGTTAGAGACAACTCCAAAGTGGGTCACTTTCCTTGAACTCAAGAATGATGATGATTTGGACCCAACTTGAAGACAATTTCCAAGAGTCCAATCTGCATGTTCAAGAAGCATTTATGGGCTAGAATTATCCAAATTAGAGTCTTATAATTATTGAACCTTAATATTTAGTAAATAAGTCCAATTTTGTTATATTCTTGAATTTTCGTATGTAATATAGGAGTGAATTTTTTTATGACATTTTATTTTCCCCTAGTTGGTTTTTAATGTGTTTTATAAGTCAATGAGTCATCTTTAGGTATAGTGGATTTTTACTCAAGTTTCCAATGCTAGTGGAGTCTATTAAATGTTAGTGGGAGCATTAGTACTTATTGGAAAGTGTAGCATCTCACTTAGTCTATAAATAAGGACTCAATGTATGAAACAAATCAGTTTTTGAATCTGAATGATATTGAGTTTTCTCATATGGTGAGAGCTTCCCTTTGTTCTTGGGTTAAGAACTAAACTTGATAACTTTGGTTCTACCGGCAGGTCGCGGTTAGGGTCAAGTTCCCTTTATCTTGATAACTTTGGTTCTACCGGCAGGTCGCAGTTAGGGTCAAGTTCCCTTTATCTTTGATAACTTTGGTTCTACCAGCAGGTCGCGGTTAGGGTCAAGTTTCTATCATTTGTTACCGGTTTTCAAGACGATCCCTTTTTTTCAGATTCTTCCATTAGTGTGAATCATATCAG
Source organism: Lotus japonicus (assembly GCF_012489685.1). Classification (NCBI taxonomy): domain Eukaryota; kingdom Viridiplantae; phylum Streptophyta; class Magnoliopsida; order Fabales; family Fabaceae; genus Lotus; species Lotus japonicus. Next base: position 40,050,685 of record NC_080045.1, on the reverse strand, counting down.
AATTATAAAGAGTAGAGTGAGTATTCTTTGTCTCGGTAAAAAATCAATGCCCTACCCCTCTAGTTTGGGCCCTTAAGTGCATGTTTGGACACACTTAGTAAGAAGTAATAAAATTAATTTTTAACAAATGATAAAAATTATTTTATAAGTTTTCCTTTTCAGTTAAGTTTTAATTTATCTTTGTCAATATTTACTTGGCCTATAAAATAAGATAATATGTTGTCAAGCACGAAGCAAAATGAAAACTTGAAAAAAAAATATAAAAAATGGTGAGCAATAATGCTCAATTTTCTGATAACTTCGTCACTATTTCAGCTTACAATTCATTGTTATGACAAAACCCTTAAACTATTGAGAGCCATATAAATGGTATCATCCTAATACTACAAAATTTCAATGATGAAATCAAATAAACAAACATAGATATGAAATAATTAGACATAGTTATCCCTTCACTTGGGTTTGTTAAACCCTAAACCCTAAAGGAAAATCAACAAACCCAAGTGAAGGGATAACTATGTCTAATTATTTCATTTCTATGTTTGTTTATTTGATTTCATCATTGAAATTTTGAAGTATTAGGATGATACCATTTATATGGCTCTCAGTAGTTTAAGGGTTCTGTCCTAACAATGAATTGTAAGCTGAAATGGTGACGAAATTATCAGAAAATTAAGCATTGCTCACCATTTTATATATTTTTTTTCAAGTTTTCATTTTGCTTCGTGCTTGACAACATATTATCATATTTTATAGGCCAAGTAAATATTGACAAAGATAAATTAAAACTTAACTAAAAAGGAAAACTTATAAAATAATTTTTATCATTTGTTAAAAATTAATTTTATTACTTCTTACTAAGTGTGTCCAAACATGCACTTTATAAGTTTTCCTTTTCAGTTAAGTTTTAATTTATTTTTGTCAATATTTACTTGGCCTATAAAATAAGATAATATGTTGTCAAGCACGAAGCAAAATGAAAACTTGAAAAAAAAATATAAAAAATGGTGAGCAATGCTCAATTTTCTAATAATTTCGTCACCATTTTAGCTTACAATTCATTGTTATGACAAAACCCTTAAACTACTGAGAGCCATATAAATGGAATCATTCTAATACTTCAAAATTTCAATGATGAAATCAAATAAACAAACATATAAATGAAATAATTAGACATAGTTATCCCTTCACTTGGGTTTGTTGATTTTCCTTTAGGGCCTAATAATATTAGCGGATGGTAGCCCATCAATAAAATTTTCCTTCAAATAAGCCATGTCCTCGAGGCTTGTAGTTTATTTTATAAGTTTTTTTTTTTCGGGTTAAGTTTTAATCTATCCTTGTCAACGTTTACTTGGCCTTAAGATAAGATAATTTTTTTTTGGTAAATAGGAAAATTAAACAGCAAAACTAAAGCACGCCTAAATCCTTAGCCAATAACGACAGCACCAAGGAAGGGGGATCCTCTAGGTGAGTAACAACACACTGCAACTGAGCTCCTGTTGTTGCTGGACAATCCGCAGGCTCATTGGCCTCTCGAGGTATGTGTCGAATGCGAACTTCCCAATCCCTTGCAGGTTATCCTCCAAACCATGTGAACAGCGAATGTAGTGGGGGGAACTCGCCAGATGACACCGATAACGGTGAGCACTGACTTGCTTCGCCTCATGAAACACCAACCAAAGGAAGAGCTTGATTTTCTCCGGGACTTGTAGCCACCAAACGCGACTTCAATCATGCACCAGGTGAGGACCCATAGCTGGTTTATTTAACCACATATACGCCGAACCCGTCGAGTAGATGCCTGAAGAACACGGCTGCCAAGTCCTGACATCATGCAGATTCGGTTGCAGCGCCGGAGAAATATCCATCAAAGCTTCCTAAAACTCTTGCGGCATAAGAGTGTACAAAGAAGAAAAACCCCAATGACCCTCCTTGACAATATCCTTCAACCGATGGGTTGTATTCACAATATTGAGGAACTGCACTGCTGCATCCATTTTCCCATTCCCACTCCAATCTGCGAACCATAAAGAAGATTCACCGTTGCCAACTTTAAAAGCAAAGCCATCGCGAAGCTGATCTCGAGCCTTGAGGACCCCTTTCCAAAATGGAGAGGCAATAGGAACAGCAGACACATTCAAGACTGTGTTTTGAGATAAATACCGATGAGTCAAAACTTGAACCCAAAGCTTATGCGGTGAGTGAAGAAGGGACCAAACCGATTTACCAAGAATTGCTATATTAGCCAAATCCACATCTCGGATACCTAGCCCACCATCAACCTTTGGCTTCCTCAAAGTATCCCAACCAACCAAATGCCAACCACGATCAGAAGAACTAGAAGCCCATATAAAATTCCTCGTCGCACGATTTATCAACTGAGTCGTTTTACGGGGAAGCCACACTGCTTGAGTTACATACGTTGGTAAAGCAGTTATCACAGCTTTAGCCAAACACACCCTACCTGCTCTATTCAGTAAGCGAGATTTCCAAGACGACAGCCAGCGATGAATCTGATCAAGTAAAAACTGAAATCGGGCATGAGTAACTCGTCCTCCTTTTAGGGGAAAACCCAAATTACGCCCCAAGTCACGAACTAACAGAATAGGGCACGCAGCAACAAGCCGGCGACGCACTTCTGCAGGCACTCCTTTAGAACACACAACTTTTGATTTCTGTATATTAACTACTAGACCAGAACTTTGCCCAAACTCTTCAAGAATACGCGCAATCACCCGAAGCTGACCCCCTGTCGCCTTACAAAATAGCATTACATCATCAGCAAATAGGATATGTGATAAAACAGGCCCCCCACGCGAGATGGAGATTGGAAGCCAAGTTTTCTCATCAGCCGCCCGTTGAATCCTAACAGACAGCTGCTCCATACACAACACAAAGAGAGAGGGGGACATCAGATCCCCGTGTCGGAGGCCGCTCTTTGTTTGGAAACATGGTAGACGCGTACCATTCCATAAGATGGAAACCGTGGAAGATTTTACACAACTCATCACCAGATTAATAACTAAACCAGGGAAATCGAAAGCCCGAAAAATAGTTTCTAAGAATTGCCAATCCAGTCTATCATATGCCTTCTCAATATCAATTTTCAGCGCTAAAGACCCATTCTTTGCCTTTGAGTTTTCTAAATAGTGAATCACTTCCTGGGCAAGGATTTCATTATCTGTAGTTCCCCGACCCGGTATAAAACTAGATTGGAGAGGACCAATAATATCATTCATAAATGGGCGAAGACGCCCCACAAAAACTTTGGTAATAATCTTGTAAATCATGTTACACAATCCAATTGGGCGAAGCTCCTTCATCTGTGTTGGAACGTCCACTTTTGGAATAAGCACCAATAAAGCTGCAGCTAGGGAAGGGACAATTGACCCTGATGTAAAAGAATCCTGGACAATCTTGCAGACATCATCTCCTACAATATCCCAATAGGTTTTGAAGAAGATTGGTTGAAACCCATCCGGCCCCGGAGCTTTGTGAGATTTCATAGACATCAAAGCAATGCGAACTTCTGCTTTAGTTACTGGCGCCACCAAAGCAAGTTTGCACTCAGTAGAAATTTTTGGTACATTCCCTGCATGAAAATTGCCATGAGTAACACCATTAGATCCACAAAATAAATTTTTATAAAAATCAATTGCCCCTTGCTACAGCAAAGACTCATCCGTGCACCAATCATCATTAATTTTGAGACGATGAATTTTGTTCCGCTTCCGGTGAATAATTGTTTGGGTATGGAAGAACGCTGTATTCCGATCCCCAAACTTCACCCACTGCTCCCGGGACTTCTGATACCATAGAAGTTCTTCCTGCCTCAAAATCTAAGAGTACTCCTCCTGAAGAGATTTCTCCAACTGAACCAAACTAGACGTTACAAGGAAATCGAACTCACGTTGAACACCCTTCAACCGTCCTTCCACCGTCCTCTTTCGTGGGAAAATATTTCCAAAAACATCTTTATTGAAAGACTATGAGTCCACTTGCAGCCGAGCTAGATTCTCACAAATATCCCCTCCAGGAGCCCTCCAAGCATTCGAGACCACCTGCCTGTAATCATCATGTGTCGTCCAGGCCGCAAGGAAACCATACGGACGAGCATCACAATGAACAAGCACAGGATTATGAACAAGCACAAGATTATGATCAGAAAACATGCGAGTAAGTATCTCAACATACCCCTCAGGAAACGCATGCCTCCAATCGACATCCCCCACCGCACGGTCGAGTCTTTTGGAAATTCGAAGGACCCCGCACTCCTTTCTATGCCATGTAAAGAGACCTCCTTTCGCTTCCAAATCAACTAAGTTGCAAGCCTCCAAACACGTTGCAAACTGTGCCGCTCAAGCATGGTTGAAAACCCCACCACGAACTTCTGATGGCAGCAAAACTTCATTAAAATCCCCCACCACCATCCACGGAGCGTTGGTAGTGGTACGGAGCTGAATGAGGTGCTCCCAAAGATCCCTACGTAACCCTGGGGTTGGACTCGCATAAACCGCAGAACACACCCAAGCGTAGGTACCAACCATCACTGTAAAGGTAACAGCCTGGGGGTGTAAGCAAAGACTCATCAAGGATGCCTTGCTTCCTTGGTGAACCAAAATCCAAATGCCACCAGTATCGCCTCGCGCCTCCTGAATGAAAGCCTTAGAGTAACCATTAGATCGCCAGAAAACCTCCGTCTGTTGGTACTGACAGTGAGTTTCAACAAGAATCAAAACATCAGGTTTTGACACCCGAATAAAATCCTTTAATGCCAACTTTGTGTTAGCATTCAACGCCCCTCTAATGTTCCACATGAACACGGTAAAATCTTCGAAACCTAACATGAGAAACATTTGGAGGAGAGCAAGCAGAGGGATTTCCCTCAAGTACCATCCATCTCTTTGAAGACCACATCCTCAGGGATGAGAATGTTCTCAATAACCCTTCGCTCATGCGAAACTTGGAACATAACGTTGCATGCCCCTCTTGCACCAACTGTTGTAGATGACTCGAGATCAGTGGAAACCCCACCAACGGAGCTCTTCGTGGCCCCAATGCGAGCCAAATACTCCTCCGCCACATCACTCTCTGGTGATGAATCTTGTTGGACCACTACCTGCGGATGATGGCTACGGCCCCCCTGTGTCAGCGGTTTTGTGCCACTCCTAGCTCTCGCTGGTTGACTTGAGTCTATCGACCGACCAACCGAGCTCTTCGTGGCCCCAATGCGGGCCAAATACTCCTCCGCCACATCATTCTCTGGTGGTGAATCTTGTTGGACCACTACCTACTGATGATGGCTAGGGCCCCCCTGTGTCAGCGGTTTTGTGCCACTCCCAGCTCTCGCTGGTTGACTTGAGTCCATCGACCCTGACTTATTATTTCGGGAACGTTTGCGGTAATGCGCACTCTCAGTAGAATAGGAAAATTCCTGAGTCTTAGTTGCCGGATCTTTGGAAAAGGAATTACCAGCGCTTTTATTGCTGTCATTCTTATTTCCCAATATCTTGCATTTGTTTCCTTTTTCCTGAGTTGGAGAGATTCCCTCCTTAACCTGCGACTTCTTTTTTGCCTGATTTTTCTTTCGTTCAACTTTCAACCACTCACCATGTGCCACCTCAAGGCACGTGTCATTGGCAAGATTCTTTCCCTGATTCCCATTCGCTGGTTGGATAGGGTTAGAGTTAGGATTGCCTTCCTGCCGTTCCACCACTGGTTCAGCCGCCGGCGCCGTCACATGGTCTTGGTTCACCTCAACAGGAGTCCCCACAACCGCTGTTGGTACTAGTTTCTGCATCGGGGGTGCAACACAATTCCTGGTCAAGTGACTATACCAGCCAGAACCCCCACATAATAGATGGAGTCCCTCATACTCTATTTTGTACCAAGTCCCCCGTAGACGCAACATGCCTACAACAGGCTGATCCAAGTCTATCTCCACGCACACACGAGCAAACCTCCCCTTGCTCATGTTGACTGTGTTCATGTCCACCTTGAGCGGTTTACCCACTCCCTTGGCAATCGTCATCAAGATTCTCCTGTGATAAAGTTGAAGTCCCAGGCCTGGGATGCGTATCCAAACTGCAGTCGTGTTGATGCGTGAATCCGCTGCAACAAAATCTGAGGTCCATGGTTTCACGGACAAATAATGATCAAAGATCATCCACGGTGCACCTGTCAACACCTTCACTTTGTCCTCCTGAGTATCAAACTTCACAAAGAAGTACCCATTATGGAATTCAATGACTTCAAAAGCTCCTGACAGTTTCCATAATGGCTTCAGACGTTCACACAGTAGCCTGTAACCAATTTGTTTCCCCAAAAGCTTGATCACCAAGCAATCCTCCCATGGCGAACAAATAGTTTTGTACGCGTTATCATCTATCTCAAATGAAGGGAAGAGGTGATTCCCCTCAACCATATTCATCTCCATGATCCCTGTCTCTAGAAGATCAACATCCTCCAAAATAGTTACAGGCTTGACCCCCATAACTTTATCCTTGAACGTGGGTTTTCTTGCAGGCAGCACGTCCTCCGCAGCCGTCTCAGTCGTGGTCTCAGAGTCCTCCATGTGCACTTCGTTTCGACCATAATTATGGTCTCCCATGGCAAAAGCGAAAAAACCCTAGCAGAGTGAGTTTTTTCCCTTGCGCAGCCAATCAACTGAAATTGTTTCTTTTTATAAGATAATATGCTGTCAAGCACGAACCAAAATGAAAGCTCGGTAAAAATATTAAAAAATGGTGAGCAATGCTCAATTTTCTGATAATTTCTTCACCATTTCAGCTTACAATTCATTGTTAGGACATGACCTTTAAACTAAAAAGAGCCATATAAATAGTGTCATCCTAATACTTTAAAAATTCAATGATGAAATAAAATAAACAAACATAAAAATGAAATAATTAAACATGGTTATCAATTCACTTGGGTTTGTTGATTTTCCTTTTGGGCATAATAATATTAGCTTATGGTAGCCCATCAATAAAATTTTCCTTCAAATAAGCCATGTCCTCAAGGTTTGAAGTTTATTTTATAAGTTTTTCATTTCGATTAAGTTTAATCTATCTTTGTCAACGTTTACTTAGCTTATAAGATAAGATAATATGTTGTCAAGCACGAAGCAAAATGAAAGCTCGAAAAAATATAAAAAACGATGAGCAATGCTCAATTTTTTGATAATTTCATTTCAACTTACAATTCATTGTTAGGACAGAACCCTTACAGAGAGCCATAGTATCATCCTAATACTTAAAAAATTTAAGGATGAAATAAAATAAACAAATATAGAAATGAAATTATTAGACATGGTTATCCATTCACTTGGGTTTGTTGATTTTCCTTTTGGGCCTAATAATATTAGCTGATGGTACAATAAAATTTTCTTCCAAATAAGCCATGTCCTCAAGGCTTGTAGTTGGTTTAGAGAAAGAAAAAAAAAACGTTTGGGCTTGGATCGGAAGAAACTGATGTTTTGTTAGTGTTTTGGTTGTGATTAGGAGATTCAGTAATATTTTGATATGTGTTGTAAGCTAGATTTTTTTAAAACACATGTCAAAATATTACTGAGTTACCTAAGTTAGAGTAACTTTATTCCATATTTGCTTAGGTGATTTAGAGAAGCATATTTATCCATTAAGAAACTTTAATAATTCTTCTTTCCATAACTTGTGAATCCAATAGAAACACATGCAAAGCCTATATATGTTACTTAGATAGACATCTGCAATTGAGAATTAACTATGGATACAGCTAATGAGGACTTTTATATAAGCAACTGAAAACAGTAACACCACTATCACAATGCCAGAAACTGAATGAGGTTGAAAATCAAAGGAAAGATAATTGGATGACAAATATCTGAATTCAATTTACAATTATGAAACTTGCAGAACATTTTTAACATATGCCTATAGAATAACAGGAAACCATAGATCAATTTAGAAAAGAGAAAGTTCATCAACATACACGATGCGGTATATGGTCCTTTGAAGATCCATCATCAAAGTTGAGACAATAGCTCTGGAGATCATAGCTAAACTTGGGAGTACTGCACCTTTTCCATCCTAGAGCCTGCTTCCAACGATTCTTCAACTTACAAAACACTTGTCTGAGGACACATGACAAAGGGCAACTCCCAATTGACACCCTTCTTTGAACATTACCAAGTGTCACTGAAGTGGTAACTCTTGTTTGCCTCTGAAACTTCATCAACTGATTCCTTTGAAAGCTACACAATAGTCTTGAAATTTTCATTCTTCACTACTTGATTTTTCACTTGAGATCTGTATTATAACATGAAAGGTGAGTTTTCACCAAGTGACCACCAACACAATCAAACATTCAATATTTCATGATGCCATTTTGTACATGATCTGTGGTGGGTGGAAAACGTTATCATGAACAGTTAGTTAATCAAACTTTAGTTTGCTACCTTTAATTGCACAGTTATAATGGCCCCAGATTGGTGTGAAAGGATTGAAGATTGTCCCCTAGTGATGTAACATCAAAGGTGTGTGATCAAGCACCTTTTTGAAGACAACCTTGTATAGTTGTTTGTGTATCATTTTGATTTGCTTGTGTTTTACTCAAAAATTTGGTATGACTTTCTGGGATGCTTCTACGTTGGAGTGTACTAAAGGGCACACGCAATTCATACGTAACCAGATTAGAATTCACTAGCTTTATATTAGAAAAGTATGACCACACTTGATATAAAATAAAGCCCTGAATAAACTCCAAAGTAACATTTTAGGAGACATGCTCACACTCACCGAAAGGTAGCGAAGGAAAAATTGCAAATAATTTATAATTAGAGTCGTTAATGGTGAACACATCTAAGTCTTGGTAACGACATAGTCTTCTCAGAAAACTTCAAATTTCACTGCTAATATAAGGGTTGTGTTGTTGGACAATCTAAGTAAATTTAGAAGCAATTTTTTATCTCAAATGCATGCTCTGACCCGTGATGGTGACTAGAGCTGGATCCAACTAAATTTTTGTAAATTAGTTAACAGTGAACACCACCGTAATGTATAACCGTACTCCACATGTCTTGCTGTCCAATTTCCTGCCATTTAAGTAATTTTGGAAGATCAACAATGACAAAAAATTAATATAGCTTACATCAATATTCCAAAAACCATAAAATTTCACTTGTACAATTTTCCTACCAGTCGTAATTGTTCCAAAGGATAGTTATAGAAGATAATTATGGTTGTTATGACCTAATGATAGGTATGACCTAATGATAGGTACAAAGTTAGTGGATTTTGTCAGAAACATGGGTGGAATAATGGAATCGGATTGACAGCTTACCCTAGGACATTGATGGACAGGGCTACAAATTAAACCATTTTTTATAAACCTTTGTCACTTGAAGAAGAAAAATAAAGACACCAAGTCCAGGAAGTTGATGTGAAATTAATGGAATTGATAAAATTAAAAAATTGCATTGCATCCTATTCAATTCAGTGTGTATTTAAGGATCCTTTGTTGTTGAACTCAACGTTAAGAAATTTTGCTTTTTCATTTGTGCTTTAAGGTGAGATCACGTTTACAAACAGAGAAACAAGTACTCGTACTACATACTAATCAAGCTTTTCTTATAAATCTTCATATGTGCAAAATATTTTATCTTCTTTTTTAAGGTAAAAGAAAATAAAAGAAGAATGAGACATGATCGATGAAGTGTATATGCAACATAATGGGCTTTTCTGGTAATCAGTGCGCTTAAATCATGTCTCCACTTGAGTAAGTTGCAGTTGTACACTAGGACTGGAGGAATGAACATAGACAGCTCCAGGGCCCGTGGCACCTAAAGCAGCAAGTAGATGTTTGTTAGGCCAGAAGCCAGCCAGTTAGCATTGATAAAGGGGAAGGTTGATTTCAGTGTTTTGTTTGCACTTCTCAAATTTAACAGGATTTCGTTATAAGTTAATTAAAAATTAAAATCACTCACATGAATCAATATATATTAATTGCTTAATACATCAGAAGACCCCTGTAATTATAAAGAGAATTAAATTCAGGGCCTGAAATTTTTTTGCATCAAATTGGGTCCCTATGAATTTTTCTTTTAATTCAATTAAGGACATAGTGTGTCAGATCTCAATTTTATCCTAGTCATCAATTACACGTGACTTTTATAATTTTTTTTAATTAAAAAATTAAAAAAATTTAATTCCAACTCAATTATTTAATCAGAATGTTATTTTAAAACTTAAAAAAAAAACCTAATCTAATAATCCTAACTAAACAATCTAATAATCTAAATAATAAACTAACCTAATAATCTAATTATAACCAATCCTTAATTAAACCCTTTCATCCCCAAATTGAACCCAATTACAAATCTTCATCCCCAAATTGAACCCTAATAAGAACAGAGCTTCTTGCTCAACACATCAGTGATTCTCAGCAGCTCCACCACAGTCCCCAACTTGGGTTTTCTCCTATACCTCAACAAGTTCATCGCAGCAATCACCTTCTTGTGATCCACCTTCACAGACTTGTACAGAAGATATGGGGTGGGAACAATAGGGAGAGTAGGGAACAATCTCGCAAGGAAAGTGAGGATATGAGGAATCGGCCATCTGGGTCTAACCTTATCGGAGATTCTACACATGGGTGCCACCAATATCGCACCTTGGAACCCTTTCGGGTAAGCGAAGTGGATGAGGAGGCAAATCGCGCTAGCCATTGACTCGCCGTAGAGGAAGCAGGGCAAGTCGTTGAAGCGAGGGAGGTTTTTGATGGAGGTGAAGAAGGAGAGGCAATCGTCAACGGCGAGGTCAACGTCGGGGACGAAGGCTTTGAGGCCGCCGGAGTGGTCGTGGCCTTGAAGGTCGAGGGCGAAGCAAGCGAAACCCTTCTGGGCTAGGAAGATTGGGGTGGCTTGGAAGGTCCAGGAGATGTCGTTGCCTTTTTGAGGGTTTGTATCCGAATGATGCGTTGTTGCGTTTCTCTGTTTCAAAGCCTCCATCCCAGAATCTTCTTCCTCTCTCAGAGCTTCAATCTGGGTAGCATTACAAGGTAGGGGAAAGGGACACGAGGGGTTTCGGGTTCAATTGAATTTTGATTAGGAGAAAGTGGAGGAGGAAGGTTCCAGAAGATGATTAGGTTTTTTTTATATTAGATTTTGTTAGGTTAGGTTTTTTTATATGAGGAGAGGGTATTTTATTAGATTAGGTTTTTTTTATTTAGATTTAGGTTTTTATTAAGTTTTTTTATTTTTTATTTATGCTTTAATATATGAGTTGGATTTAAAAGATTAGGTTTTAGAATTTTTTCAATTTAAAAAAATTTAAAATGCCACGTGGAAAAGCTGAGTAGGCTAAAATTGAAGCCACTTCAGCATCAGACACACTTTGTCCTTAATTGAATTAAAAAAAAAAATTCCTAGGGACTCAATTTGATGCAAAATTTTCCAGGCCCTGAATTTGATTCCCTTTACAATTCTAGGGGTCTTCTGATGTATTAAGCCTATATTAATTAAGTCAAATTGATATTTTACTTGTAGTTTGGAGTATGGGTGTCCATCAAGCCCGAGCCCGACCATGACCCGGCCAAGTCGGCCTTTTTTTACTATTTCAGTCGGTTCGGCCCACAAGTCCAGCGGGTGGTCAACACTGGTTTCTGTTGGTTATTCACGGTTGGTGTCGGTTTGGGCTTCAGCCCGACCGAAACGAGCAAAGTAGATATTAAAAAAAAAATGAATGATGCAAACCGCCTAGGAGAAGAATTAGTCTGAAAGAGGGAGGAATGTTAAAAAAAAAAAACCAACCTGATCCTTTTAATTTTTAAACACACCCCACCGGCCCACATCACCCAACCCTAACCCTTTTAAACAAACACCCCACCCTTGAACCCAATCAGTCGCCACTCTCACCTTCCCACCTTGAAAACCCTAGTCGTCACCATCACCACCACCACCACTCTCATCTCCAAGATCGAGCCATCACTTCTCTTTTTTTCCTCTAATAGCAACAAAAAATGCGACGCAGGATATGGAGTTATGCAACTCCTCCTTCTCCACAACGACGACAGGATTTGGAGTTATGCAACAAACCTCTCCAGCGCCTCTTCCAAGGCGCTCGATCTACGAGCTCTCCGGCGGCGCTTCCACGGAAGATGGTGATGAAAATGCCAATGCCGTTATGAGCAATAGAGGATGGTGATGAAGATGACATGCAAGAAGATGTGATGAAGATGAAGAATGTTTATGGATCTAGGGATTTGGGGAAGAATGTGGTAGAACCCTCACGACCTCCATGGATATGTTTATTTCCTTTTCTCTTTCTTTCTTATTTGTGATTGTTTTCTGGATCAACATCCGCGTGAATCCGCCAGGAAAACCCGCCACCCGAAAAAGCCGAACTCGAACAATCCATAGACCATGAAGAGACGGTGGCAGATCTGGATTTTGGGTGGTTTCAACTGTTTGAAACCAACATCGGCGGCCCAAAACCAATTGTAACCGGCCGATGGACAACCCTAGTTTGGGGGAATAATTAGTTTGCCTCGACAATCAAAGGTAGCATTAAGCCTCTGTAAACGAGAAGATTCATCCTCAAATATTTCTCTATGAAACTCTTCACTATCAATGCTCTCCGTTCCATCATCAACATCGACATCCACATGAGGTGATGATGGAATGGAAATGTGGCAGCAAAAGATGATGGGTGGAGTGGTGGTGGTGGTGGTGGTGTACCACCAATAACAACACCTTGGTTCCTTTTGCAAGTACTTTTCTTCTTTAAAGACGAAGACAGATGAAGGGCCCCTTAAGAAGGATCTCGGTCGTCATGTGAATTGTGTGATGTCATATGTTTGGTTGATATATAAGATAGCACAAGGGGTGCTATAACCCATATACATATAAGAGAAGAAGAGAAAAAACAAAATTACAGACAAGAAAAAATTACAGAACAAAGGAGCTAGCTCCACCCAACCCCACATGAATTAACCAACAAACAATCCATCCATTTGACAAAATATAACCTCCAGGTACTCCAATTAAAGTGCTGCAAGCGTGACCCAGTAGCCACTTGGACATCTTTTCCTTAGTTCTTCAAGGTCCCAACGAATGAATTCCTCTTAACAAGCCTAGTTAACATGTAAACCCTTCAATACAGATGGTAGGATTAGAATACCACTCATACAGTGAATAAAGGAAGCTTTTTGATTTGCATATATGCCAATTCCATGCTCTGAATTTAATTGTGTCCAGCACCTTTTCCTCGTCAAAAACAGCAGACTTAAAGATTACCTCATTTCTTGCTAGCCAAATCGACCATACACACGCACACCAGACCACCATCCTGGCCAGCCTCAGTTCCATCTTCCCACCACCACAATGTTGTTCGAAGTGCTGAGAGATCTCCTGTGGCATAACAGTTTGAATACCCAGCCACTCATAACACCTTGACCAAATTCTCCAGGAGCAATGGCAGGTAAACAAAAGGTGAGAGATAGGTTCCTCCATGTCCAAGCACCAAACGCAGCTTGTGCTCTGCCCCTGATTGATGATTCCCCTCTTCTGCAAGTTATCCCGAGTCTGAATTCTACCTAGTAAACACCTCCATACAAAAGCAGTAACATTAGATGGGACTCTAATTTTCCAGAGAATTCTGAACACGTCTTTATTTCCCTCATGGTCCATGCACTGTTGAATTTTATATGCTGAATTAACAGAGAAAATCCCGCCAGGATCAGCATTCCACACCCATCCATCTTTAGCCTCTAACCGTAAAGAGTGAGCTTGAATAACCTGCAAAAGAGAACACATTAGTTGTTCCTCCCACACAAACAAACCCCTCCTCCAGCCCAACTTCCAATCCCACACTCCATTCCTCCATTCACCCATGTTGGCAACCGAAGAATGTCTTTGGGTAGAGATATCAAAAAGACGCTTAAATCTTTGCCTTAGCAGACCCTCACCCTCTATCCAGTTATCGTGCCAAAACAGTGTATCACTCTCATCTCCAACCTTCCTTTTGGTATGCTCTTCAAACTAGGCCTGTCCAACTTTTTTGGGCCCGACCGAAACCGACCGGCCCGCTACCAAAAAAGGCCTTCTCGGTTCGGTCGGGTCGGGTGGCGGGTTGAGTAATGGAGAAAAACCGGCTCCATTTGGGTTGGTTCGGTCGGTTACGGTTTGGAGCCTGGTCCGACCGAACCCAATATAAAAAAAAAAATTTTCACCCGGCCCAAACCCAACCCAAACTAAACCTATAAAAAAAAAAATTCACCCGGCCCAAACCCAACCCAAACTAAACCTAATAATCCGGCTCCTCTCTCTTTCTCTTCACTTCTTCCTCTTCTTCTTCTTCTCTCAATTCTCAAACCCGCCGCCGTCGCCAGTCGCCACCACCACCCTTCTCCTCTTCTTCTTCTTCTCTCAAACCCGCCGCCGCCACCACCCTTCTCCTCTTCTTCTTCTTCTCTCAAACCCAGAAACCCTACCTCTCAAACCCGCCACCACCACCCTTCTCCCCTTCTTCTTCTCTCCAAACTCCAAACCCTAGCCGCCACCACCCTTCTCCTTATCCTCTGCGCCGCCATCCTCTGCACCCTCACACATCTCAAACCCTAGCGGTCTAGCCACTCCACCACCACACTCCATAGTGCAACAGCATCTGCATGAGCTTCTTGCCTTCTTCCCTCACAGTCTCACGCATCTCAAAGACTCAAACCCTAAGCCTCTGAAATCGGTTCATCCTCCGTGGCTCCATGCTTCTCTGATCCGAAATAGCCTGTTCATCTTCATCAATCGATTCTGATGTGAAATCGCAAGGATGAAGTGAACATGCTCTTTCGCATGAGAAAAGCAATGGAAAACATTCTTGACTTCTTGGTAAGTTGATACTTGGTAGTATCTCTGGAATCTGGATCTGATCTGAAATTACTCAAATTGAAATTTTTCATCTACTTGATCTCTGCGAAACTGACCCAACCCGCCCGACCCGCCCATTACCCGAGAAACCCGAAACCGACCCAAACCGAAAGATGTCACGGTCGGTTATGGGCCAAGTTTTGTGACATGCGGGTTCGGTCGGTGGAGCTTTTTGGGCCCGAAACCGACCGAACCCGACCGGTGGACAGCCCTACTTCAAACCACCCACCCTCTCCTCCACTAGTTCTCCACACATCCCTCCACCAGCTCGAACCCCCCTCAACCACCCATTCAGACCGGTTACCATGTACACCATATTTCGCATTCAAAACTCTGCACCAAATGCTGTTCTGATCACTCAAGATCCTCCACCTCCATTTTGCTAAAAGCGCATTATTAAATGTTTCCAAGTCTCTTATCCCTAAGCCTCCATCCTCCATTGGTTTTCACACCGCACTCCACTTGACCCATGCAATTTTCCTCTCACCTTCACACCCTCCCCAAAGGAAACTTCGTTGAATCTCCCTACACTGATTCAACACTGATTTCGGTGCTTTGAGGAAAGATAAGAAATATAATGGAACGGAGGAGAGAACACTCTTTATTAAACAGATTCTACCAACAAACGAAAGAGACTTATATTTCCATACCGACAACTTCTTTTTGAGCTTGGAAATGATAAGGTCCCAAGTGGACCTCTTCTTCGGATTAGCACCAACCGGTAACCCCAAGTAAGAGAAAGGAACGCTAATTTTTTTACAATTCAACACAGCAGAAAAGTTCCAAAGCTCTCTATCCCCCACATTTATTCCAACCAATTTGCTCTTACTAAAATTTACTTTTAGCCCAGACATTAGTTCAAAACACTGTAACATGCTTTTCATCACCATAATATTCTGGTTAGACGCCACCCCCACAAATAAAGTGTCATCCGCATATTGGAGTAGTGAAACCTCAACTTCCTCATTCCTAACCCCATAGCCTTTAAACAAGTTCAATTGCAAGGCCTGCCTCATCAAACCGGAGAGTCCTTCAGCCACAACTAAAAATAAAAACGGTGCTAATGGGTCTCCTTGCCTTAGCCCCCTTTCCATTATGAATTCATCAGTGGGATTGTCGTTAACAAGGACTGAAACTGTTGCCGACTGAACACACCCCTCTATCCATTTTATCCATCTCCGACAAAAGCCTAATCGGCCCAACATATAAAACATAAATTTCCAGCATACCGAGTCGTAAGCTTTTTCAAAATCAACTTTAAATATAACACACTCCTTCTTCCTTCTTTTAGCATCCTCAACCACTTCATTGGCAACCACAACGCTGTCCAAAATAAATCTGCCACCTAAAAATGCCGACTGTCTTCCATCAATCACTTTTCCTAGCACTGTGCGAAGTCTATTGGACAGCAACTTAGAAATTATTTTATAGAAACATCCCACAAGGGATATGGGTCTGTATTCGCCAAGTTCTAATGGATTTTCCACCTTAGGAATTAGGGAAATAAAAGTCGCATTCCCTCCTCTCGGCCAGACGCCATTCCGATGAAAATCTGCCACCATTCTCCTCAAATCATCCTTCAGCAGATCCCAAAATGACTTGATAAAGCGAAAGTTAAACCCGTATGGGCCCGGGCTTTTATCTCCTTCGCATTCCCATACCGCTGTCTTTATTTCTTCCAATTCAAACTCTGTTGTAAGCCATCTGTTGTCTTCATCTGAGATGCTATTAAACTGAACGTCGTCTAGCCTTATGCCATCCCATGAATTATCTTTATATCTGCCCTCAAAGTAATTCTTCACTGTCTCTTTGATCACACTTGGTTCCTCCACCCAATTATCATCGATTAAGAGCCTTTTGATTGAGTTGGCTCTCCTTTTCCGATTCACTATCCCGTGAAAGTACTTTGTATTCTCATCTCCTTCTTTAACCCATCTTTCCCGTGACTGTTGTGAAAGCATGGATTCATTCATCATAGCACACCTCCAGAATTCTGCAGTTAAATCACGCTTCTGCTGAACCTCTTCAAATGATAAATTACGGATCTCCTCAATGCAGTCCAGCACATTAATCTGCCTGACAAGCTCCTTACATCTATTCTGAAGATTCTCTATGTTCTCCTTGTCCCACCTTCTAAGCTTTCCTTTTAGAATCTTCAACTTCTCCTTCATCACATATGCACCCCAACCCTGCACAGAAATATCAGCCCACATATTTTTCACACTCTCAACAAAACCCCGGGATCTGAAACCAACAATTCCTACTTTTGAATGGCTTGGGACCCCAATCTGCATTAATACTTTTCAACAGCACCGGACAGTGATCAGATACGTCTCTTTTGAGGACCACCTGCACACTATGAGGCCAAGCATTCCACCAATCCTGAGATACTAAGAATTTGTCAAGTCTACTTCTAGAAAGTCCATTTGGCCTGAACCATGTGAATTTCCTTCCGGCCAAAGGAATTTCCTCCAACTCCATATTGTCAATAAAACTATTGAATTCCTCCATCTCCAAAGACCCTCCACTACCATTCCCCTGAACACCCACATTCCTGACAGCATTGAAGTCACCAGCGATACACCACAGCCTCACAGTGCTATTTGACTTTATCTGCCGCAAATCACTCCACAACCTTCTTTTCTCAGCCAGCAAACACGAGGAATACACATTAATCAGAATGCAATCTTCATCTAACGCTCAGGTCATGAGTATTTTAAAAATGCATGTATTTATAACTTACTAACGGTCTCGGTCGTTAGTACATTAACAATCTCATTTATGAGAATGTTGTGTGATTACCGCCAAATTACCAAAGGACTCAGGTTGTCCGTAATTCAAAAATATCCCTAATTACCAACATATTTTGGCATCGGTCATGAACGGCGAGAATTTTAAGAGGCCGCCAAGTTACAGGTGGCTCAAACCGCCGGTAACTTACCAGTATTTATGACATACCGACAAATTTAGTCATAGATAATTTCACAGCCATTCATCCCGCAAAATAAAGGCACTTGCTGCCAAATTACCAAGGATGAAAAGTAACGCATCTTTGAAATTTTAAAAGAATAACCATATGATGTCGTTAACAGTGATACTTTGCAATGGTTTTGTGGCCCTTTATAATAGACTATCGATGTATCATTGTTTTCTATTAGTTGTTAATCCTAAAGAGGAAGAGGATTTACTTCCCTTAGGACCCATGCTTCCATTCATCCCTTTGTCTCAATTCGATTTTTTTTTTATCTCCAAACTCTTTGTCAGCATTTGCATTAGCTTTTCTTGGTTTGCATCGGTTTTCATCTGCGATGACATGAGAGCGGATCAAAGGTTGGCTACCTTGGCCTCTAACACGACATTTTTCGTTTCCATCTTCCTTGGCTGACATCTGATAGGTTCTCCTCCTTATTGCATCAGACAGTTCGTCCCATGTATCTAGCAGGTTAGACCAGTTTAATAAAAAGCTCGATCTTACGATAGCAAAATAATTGCAAATAAAGCACAAAAACAAGGTGATTAGAGTTTATTACTTATCAAAAAACTCAGTAGCAAACAAAGTTGTGCTCAGAGCAAAGGCTCCTTACTGAGAGAAATCTCTCAGTTCTCAACTAACTAATTGATACCTAAAAAGATACCTCTTGTTACCTCTGATAAACCCAAGGCTCATGTGCCAACTGATTCTCCTGAAAAGTTCCAAACCCAAGACTTTTCTCCTTTCTATTTTGTTATGCAGTATTGTGAAACTTAATTCTCTTTTTATGCAACCTTTGAATAGAAAACAATTTCCTTCAATGAAACTATATCGATGCAACCTCTGAAGTACTTGTTAATTTAGAACTAAGCAAACCCCTAAATAATTAAAGTACTACATCAGTTGGTAATGTTGAGAAATATGTTAAAAATATCATTCTCAGTGTGTATCATAAGCATATAAATTCTTTAAAAAAAACAAATTCTAAAAATTAGATAGATTACAAGTACAAAGTAAGTCAACCAATTGAAATTCCTTGAATTTTCTTTTAGGAAGGCCTAAATCTAAACTTAATCTCATTTAGGTCAATCAGTATAAGAGATTGCAAACTTGTAAGAAAAAACCTATAATCTTGCAAAAGCATTTTAACATAGTTGGGTAACATCAAGAAATGAGTTCATGAACAAACCACTAAGGCCCCGTTTGGAAAAACAGCTTAATTAAACACTTATGGTCATATGCGCTTATGACATAAGCTCTTATTCATAAGCTATTTTTAAAATTTTATTGAAATAAATTAAAAATAAGCTGTATATAAGCATAAGCTGTTTTTCATAAGCTATCCTGAGTAGCTTATGAAAATAAGCTGAAAATAGCTTATGGCAGGCCATAAGCTGTTTGCATAAGCCCTCCCAAACACTGACATAAGAGCTTATGCTGTCAGATAAGCTCAAATAAGCTCTTCCAAACTGGGCCTAAGAACATTCACCTAAGTTAATTCGGTAGTATCACCAAATAAGTTCATTAACACTTATACTGTAGAAAATTTCTTTTTAACAGTATTTCAACAGGCTCCTCAAATAAGCTTATGAGAAATGCTAATTGAGATGATCGCCTATCACATAAATTATCTTAAACTGTAAATTGCAGAGACTATAAAAGCGCACAAAATGGAGTAAAAGGTTAGAAGAACATATAATAGCCAATAGATCATCTTTCAAAATTCATCTTGCTAACAAGTCAAGATAAAAACCGACACGAATTAAGTCTTTCAAAACAAAACTTAACACAGAATATAAGTCCTCAAGCTGAAACATAAGCTTATTAAGCTAGAGTTCCTACTCATACAATAGCATTGGCTGCACTTGCAATCCTTGGCCATAGATCAGCACACTCCTTACCAATTGGACCAGTGATAGCGGAACCTACCATAACAAACATGCAACCAAATTTAGCCCACAACCAAAAGCAGCAATAAAAAATAGTTCAAAACCTAAATGACAATAGAATAACTTCATAAACATAAGCAAATGATTGTAGCCTATGCTTCGACATTTACTACAATTCAAATAGAAGATAAATCAACAAAACATACCTTTCATTTCTCCCTTGGGATTGACAATGACCCCAGCATTATCTGCAGATACCAAAATCACAGGTTGAGAAAGTATTCACTGACATAAACACATTATCTTGAAGAAAAGCAACAAGCTCCATACAAACTATAGCAAAAATTATCAGGCCATAAATCATTAAGCTAAGAAACTTGGCTAAAAGCATCCTACAGCGATCAAATCAATCATAATTTTTGAGCTAAATATCAATAAATTGAACAATGAAACATCCAATCAGTAAACAATTGCTGAATAGAGCTTTTCAGAAACAGAACCACTATTTGACAATCAATTAGAAAGGAATTTACCAGCAGACAGGTAGCACAATGCAAAGAGATACACATCATGCTGTTTAAAACTGGCAATAAATTACAGTTTTATGCTTCCAAGTGTGAATCACCAACCACAACAGAGGTCGATCAACAATAAATCATAGAAGCAACAATTTCAAAACAAGAAAAACAAACCCTAACACAAAACGAAATAGAAAAGTGAATAAGAAGCAGAACCTTCAAAGTACATGAAAACCCCGTCCTTTCGGCGCCAAGGCTTGCGCTGGCGAACGATGACAGCAGGCAACACCTTCTTCCTCAGATCGGGCTTTCCCTTCTTGACGGTGGCCATCACCATGTCTCCGACGCAAGCAGAAGGGAGACGGTTCAGACGACCCTTGATCCCCTTCACGGAAATGATGTAGAGATTCTTCGCACCGGTGTTGTCAGCGCAGTTCACCGTCGCCGCCACCGGGAGACCCAGCGACATCCGGAACTTGTTTCCGGCCGATCCACCGCGCCCTCGCTTCGACATCTTTGCCTTCTCTCTCAGTCTCTCTCTCGCAGCTGAAGTTTCTACATATATAAGCGAAATGACTAGGGTTTTCCACTTCTAGGGTTTTGAATGGGCCTGGGCTTATCATTCTTGGGCCGAGTAATGTAAGTGATTAAATTAGTTTAATCCAAGTTGTTTTCTCTATCGGTCATTGTGGACTCACCTATTATTCTTATCCTTTTCTACCGGATTTGACACAGTAGGACCACAACTCAGTCATTATCGTTAAGTTTTGCTTATATGTTCACCTCACATGTGCATGTGCAAATTTGGTAGCAGTGAGTTGAGTAAATGAGTGGGCCTCACCGTGCTAAACTAGCACATGGGTCAGATCAATTTGATGAACCCGCCTGATCCCATAGTAAAAGTATGTGTTTGATTGGGCAAATGAGTTCAATTGGATACATTCTCTTCAATGTGACTATGTTCAGTTCAAAGATCCAACACAATTCAATACTTCGATGCTAAAATAATAATTATTTATAATACGTTTAAAAAGAAATTCACAATAATCTTCTATATACCTTTGTTTTTTGGTACAGATCTTCTATATACCTATGTAAAGGAGACTTGAAAAAATAGCATTAAATACATAAAGCAATAATAAATTTCTTTTGTATTAAATACATTAAACAAAGTCCTTGAATGATATCTCAAGTGGTAAAGAGCTAAGGGACATGAGGGTTGGGTAGGAGAGGTCTAGGGATCAATCCCTGGAGGGTGCAATTTATCTTTCCGATTTACCAAAAACAAATACTTAAACAAAAAAATTGAAAAACTAAAAGAAAAACTACATCCACTTTATTATTCATTATATTAATTATTAAATGTTAAAATTATTTAAAATTTTTAAAATTTTAAACTTTTCAATTTCCCATATTTAAAATTAAATATTAAAATTATTTATATTTTAATTATTAATTACAACCTGAGGTGAGTTTTTTATAAAATAATAATAATTGAAACTGACTACCTTTACTTCAATAAAAATAATAGATAGTTATTAATAATTTTTCATGTTCATTACTAATTGTAAAAAATTATAATTTCTTATATATTAAAATTAAAATTAAAACTAAAATTAAAACTAAAATTATTTTAATTTTAATTATATATCGTAAGTTTAGAAATTTTAAAAAAATAACAAATAAAAGTTATTACTACATTTTATTGGGTTCATTTACTGTGCACAAAAAAAACCTTGTGAAAAGTTACACAAACCTAGGTTGACCTGTTATCAAAATTTACTAGTAGGTCACCCTTTTTAAATTTAAATTAAGTTAAAATAAAAAATAAAAAAATAAAACTCTAAATGCCATCACCATCCTTAATCTTCTTCTTTCATCTCCAGATATTCATCTTCACTCTTCATCTTCTTCATTAGGCATCTTCTAAATCTAGCATTTTTCAAATTAGAACCCCCAAAAACCAGACCACACCACCACCGACCCCAGCCCACACCGCACTACCACCCCCAACCACCACCAAGTTTATGTATTTTTCTTTAGATCTGGCCCTTGTTCAACATTGAAGCTTAAAGATGAAAAAACAATGTGAAAGCTTCAAGCTTTTCAACCCAGATCGGAAGAGAAAACTTTCGGAGGAAAAATAAACACAAAAATAAATAAAATAATTGCGTTACGAAAAAACTAAAACAAACACATTCATAAAAGAGCTTACAAAATTTATGGTTTCTTATTTCTAAAATAAATTTTATTCTTTTAATCCATAAATTATCTTTAAAAAACACATTTTTTAAAAATACAGACAATAAACAAAATAAATACCGCCGTGCATCGCACGGGTCAAAAGTACTAATTTTTTAATATTAAAATGAGGGGTCTATGATTTAGTAGAAAAATATATTTACCTTTAATATTACTTGTGAGTTGGTTAATAACTTTCTTCAATGTGATAATTAGAATGTGTTGTTACTTTGTTGTCTTGCATTTTGTCAAAAAACAACCTAATGTCGAAGCAGATGCCTTGACATCTGATTTCGTGAAGCTAGGACATCAGTCCTTTGCTTGGAACGTGATTGTGGGCCCTTGAAGATCTTATGAAGATATGTTTTTATAAGTTACTTGAGGTTCAAGTAGCTGTACCTGAAGGGTTTTAATTGTGGGTTGTTATTTGTTGAAACAATCTTTGATAAAAAGATTTGTTTCTATCTTTACTTGGGAAAAACGCAACAAGATCTTTGGAGATTCAGTTTTGATTTGATGGTTGTTGCAATCTGTTACTTCAGCACATGCTAACCCTAGTGCATATGTTGCTGCTGCTGAAGTATATAAAAAGATGAAGACCACCGAAGCTAATTGAGAGAGATCAAGGGTTTTAGGGTTGTTCATTGTTCTTTGTCCTTGTTACTTCTGAACAAACTTTGCTCCCTGATTCTATAAAGCAAAGTTTTGTTCTGTGTTCTTTGATTCTTCAAACTCTGATTGTTGATTGTTTGTTACCAATCATTGTGGCAGTGATTGAGAGAAAGGGAGAGGAGCTATCATACTTAGATTGAGATACTAAGTAGAAATACACTGGGTAGATTAGGAAGTGAACTATGAACTGTTGTGTTCATGAGTGTCTGTAATTCCTGAATCTTGAGATAGTGGATTTCCTTTCTTTGGGTGCATACCCTCCAGACGTAGGTGAAGTTTCACCGAACTGGGTTACCAATCCTCTGTGTTCTTCTTTATTATTTTGCTGGTTTTGTTACTGTTAGTCAGTTGTCCAACCGGTTGTCCCAACATCGCATAGAACATTTGTCCTGTGCGAGAACCGGAATTACAGAATGCATTTATGAGAGAGGCTAAAGAGCGGTGGTTCCGGCCATGGAACCAGCGACAACGGCGGTAGAGTGAGTGGCCGGAACGATGGCAAGAACAGCAATGGCGGCGACCCCAGCCATGTTGAAGGAGAAGAGAAGCAACGTGTATGGAGGTGATCAACGCCACTCAAGGTCTGCTAACAATGGTTTTGAACAACACAACAATGTTCAGCAATGGAAGAGGGAAGGTGTTGAACGAAATGCAGATCAATCTCAGACATCTTTCTCTATTTTTGTTGATGGGTTAGGCGATCGAGTTACAATGGCCAAACTTCGAGCCATCTTTGGAAAAGTAGGGAGATTGATAGATGTTTTTATACAGTAAAAGAAGAAGTTTTCACGTCGCTTCCGTTTCGGGTTTGTTCGATTTCACAAGGACGAGGATGCATGGAAAGCGATTAGAATGTTTAACGGATTACAGCTGGAAGGGAGCTTTATTGCGGTAAAGAAAGCAAGATTTCAAAAGCCACCTAGTGTGTCGAAGATGTCGTCGATGGGAAGGTATCAGTATGAAATTCAAGGCAAGGTATGGCAACCAAAGGTGCAACCTTTGGTGCGTGAAGAGGGGCTCGACGTACAACACAAAAAACAACAGGATCAGCAGGAGGAGCGTTTACAGCAGCAGGAGACTCGATTAAGTTTTAATTTGACAGACCTGGATGAGGCATGAGTGCAAAGATGTGCACAGGCCCGAATAATTAGGTCCATGAGTGTTGATGTTTTGCAGGAGTCGTTTAGTAGCATTGGCCTTTTCAATTTTCGCCTCATCCCGCTGGGAGCGCAGGAAGTACTGCTTGAGTTTGAGACTAAGTATCTCTGTGTGTGTGTGTGTTTCAATGTATTTAAATGATTTTCTTAAAATAATACACACAGATGTAATAGTTGAAACAAATTAACATAGTATTATTTAAATTTTCCAAATATAGTTAGCGAATTGTATTGTGTTAGTAATATTTTATTTTTGTCACTTTTGATATGTATAAAAGTATTACTTAATTTCATTTATTTATTTTATGACGTTTTTTGACTGACAACTAATATTTTAATTAATTTTAAAAGTGATTACTTACTTTGAAAATCAATAAAGTAACTCAATAAATAATTGTAATGGCTTTCCTCTTGTAACAAAAATAAATAAATAATTGTGATGACTTACCTTACTATTTAGTGACTTACTTAGAGGAGCATGACCCTGGGATAATTGTCTATTTATAACAATGATCCACACAAGCTAATGCATCATTCAAGGTACAATGTCTCTATTTCATAAAAGTGTTCTTTTAATTTGCTTACTTTTGCCAGTAGTATATGGTGGTTTTTGGGACAAACAATATGTGAGAGTCACAAATTATTTGGTGGGAAATTTAGATCTGACACTTCACTGCAAATCTAAGGATGATGATCTTGGAGTGAAGGTTCTCCATCAATATGAATTCTATGAATTTAGTTTCAAACCCAACTTTTGGGGCACAACACTTTTTCATTGTAGCTTTCAATGGGAAAATACTACTAAAAGGTTCGATGTATACAAAGCACGCCCAGATATTACTGGAAGTCATATCTATTGGTCTATAGGGCAAGATGGACCATGCCTCTATAAAAATCCAGACGACTTTCTAGCAGTGATCAGGTGTTATGATTGGAAATCATAGTGATTAGAAATGAGTTGTGTTATATTTCAATCTATTTTGTATGTGATGGGATGGAATCAATAAAAAATGATGAATACATGAAAAATATTAATGTTCTTTTTCTTGGTTAATTTGATCAATAAATTTTTATATTAACTAATGTGCATGTACCGCCGATAGCAATGATACTAAATTCGATTAATATGTTAATTACTATTTTATGATTTTTTGTTTAGTTTTTTAGAGACCTTCATTTACAAAATGGATGATATAATTGCATGATGATGTAAAAATACTTCAAGAAAAAGCGCAAGGCTCTGATTTTGCTTGGTATGTGCTCTGGCGAACACAACTCTTTTATGTTATGAGTGATGGAAGCAAACTGGGTGTGTTGGAACGTTAGAGGTATGGGCAAATCCACAACAAGGTATGATGCACGTGTGATTCTCTGCAAAATCACACCTTCTTTTATTATGCTCCAAGAGTAAAAAATTCAGTCTGAATAATACAAACGTGCTAGAAGGATGGGCTAGAGGGATGGATTTGGAAATAGCAACTGTCACGGCCGAAGGCTCAGTTGGTGGCCTGGTCTCTATGTGGAAGCATGGTTATTTTGATGTGATTGACTCAGTGAAAAGTTAGAGGTTTTTAATTTTGAAAGTAAAATTCTCAAATGCTAATGATCTCTGCCTGTTAGCCAATGTCAATGGAGCAAACAATGTGGAGGAGAGGGGCAATTTCTTTGCTGAATTAGGCCTCCTTTTAAATGAACATGTGGGTCCTGTGATGGTTGGAGGTGAATTTAATGCTACATTTATATAGTCAGGAACGCAAAGACCCGGGAACAACAGCGATGGGGATCAATTTTTCAAGCACTTTGTGGAGGAATATATGTTGATTGACAGACCCATGAGAAATACTGAGTTTACATGGACCAGTTCGAGGAACGGGGGGATTTGGAGCAAGCTTGATCGCTGGTTGCTTAACGATGAAGCCATATTGAGGTTTAATAGGGCAGCACAATCAGCGGATGAATGGAATATCTCTGATCATAGATCCATCATACTTACTGTGAGATCAAGAGATTTTGGGCCCAAACCGTTTTGCTTTTTCAACCATTGGCTATTGGAAGAAGGATTCAAAGAATTAGTGGAGGAATGGTGGTGCTCAACTATAGTAGAAGGGTGGTCCAACTACGCTCTAATGCATAAATTGAATGGCCTCAGGGCCAAGATTAGGGAGTGGAGGAAGAAAAGAGGGGTGTGGGATGTTGAGACTATTAAAGACCTTGAAGACAGCCTTCAATCTGTAATGGGTCGCATGGAACGTGAAGGGGTGAGTGAAGAGCTGAGAAATAGTCGATTGGAAATCCTTAATGACCTATGGAAACTATATAGATTGGAAGAAAGCAAATGGGTTCAAAAAGCAAGAAGCCCATGGCTCAAAGAGGGTGATAAAAATTCAAAGTATTTTCATAGGGTATGTAAGGTTCGTCAGGCAGAGAAAGGGATAAATCAAGTTCAGGTTGGAGGTGATGTAATTCAAGATGCAAGGGAGATAAAAAATGTTGTTTTCAACCATTTCCATAACTTCTTCAAAGGGGGTCAGCGAGTGAATGCAGCCTTTAAATGTAACAATCTGATTAAGTTGGGCATTGCACAAAAGAATATGCTGGAAAGAACTTTCACAGAGGAAGAGATAATGGGAGGCAATTAAATCTTGTGATGGGAATAAAGCTCCCAGGCTCGATGGATTTAACCTCAACTTCTTCAAGGAATTCTGGACCCTAACTAAGGGTGATGTTATTGGACTGGGCGAGGCCCTAGGGGGCCTAAGCCCAGGGGTTACCCGCCAAGCGGCGGTCACCCAGCCTAGGAGTTGGGCCTTTCCCAGCGAGGCCCAACCGGCCCAATAAGAGGCAGTTACACTTATTATGCCCATCTCCCCCACTATAAATAGGGAGCGGTTACCATTTGTAAGGGACTCTTGGCTCATTTTCTAATAACACATGAAATTTCGTTATTCTTTCTCTCTAACTCTCTATCTCTCTAAGTGCAATCTCTCTTCTCTAGGGACTACACCCTTTCTTAATGTTCATGGCAAGAACATTTGGCGCCGTCTGTGGGGAACCGTAACATTTCTACTCCCAGATCACGTAGATTGATAGCACAGTTGAAGGAAGCTCTAATTTCTCGTGAATTCCTTGAATTCTGACGAATGTCTAGATTTTCAGTGTTTTCGAAGAAGTTTTTGACGGAAACTCGTCGCCGGAGACGTCGCGATTCGCCGGAGCGGAGGCGCGTATCGCCTTCGTGTTGCGTTCGAGTTCAGCGTGCGCCGCGAGGAGGCTCAACTTGAGCAATCGGCTCTGTCGCCTCCTCCGTCTCCGCCTCCACCACCTTCTCCGACACCTCCATTACCAACTCCACCGTCTCCGCCCTTGCAGCCTGGATCTCTGGTGAATTTACCGGCTCCGACAGTGGAGTTGACTCTGTCGCTGTAGTTGACAGTTACTCAGAGGGACTGGCGACCAATAATGCGCAGCGTCGATAATATCCAGAAACGGAATGATCATCTCCAGGAGCAACTCGATTTCTTTCTCCACGAGCAACAGGATGAAGGCAACGCGAAGCGGAAGCGGTTTCCGAATTTGAGCCTTTCTCGGCGGAGGTGCGGGAAGTTGCTATTCCAGAAAACATGAAGAACCTAGTGTTAGAATCTTACAGCGCCAGAACCGATCCGAAGGATCACCATCTCTATTTCAAGACAAAAATGTGATGAGTGCGACATCGGATGCAATTGAGTGCAAGATGTTTCCTTCGACCTTCAAGAGTACAGCGATGGCGTGGTTTACGACTTTACCTCACGGTTCAACATTAACTTCCGTGACTTCTCATCGAAGTTCCTGATCTAATTCTCTGCGAGCAAAGTCAAGCAGGTGACGATTGACGATCTATACAACCTGCGCCAGTTTGAAGGAGAAACTCTATTACAATACATCGCGCGCCACAACTCCACGTCTGTGAAGATTGAGGATTCTGAGCCGCGTGCTTGTGCCATGGCGTTCAAGAATGGACTGTTTCCTGGCTCGCTGAACAGCAAGCTGAGCAGGAGGCCAGCCCGATCTATGCCGGAGATACGCGCGCGGGCAAACACGTACATTTTGGACGAGGAAGATGATGCGTTCAAGCGAAGGCGCGCAAAGAAGGAGGACGTCAGTGCTCGCAGGAAACAAGTGGGAAAGGAAAAGCGCGGCGAGGAAAATAGCGAAGGCAGCAGACACAGGGAAAAGAAGGGCAAGTCAGCGGTAAAGTCGGTTAAGGAGCAGTTATACCCGCGGCGAGAGGGTATAGATCGTCGTCGACCGTGGCAGCATCCGGGCTCTTGCCGGCGGGAGGAGGACATGTAACTCAGCGCGCATTTGACGAATATCCTCTGTGAGGTGAAGGAAACGCCCATGGTTGGTGAATCTGAGCAAGTAGCACCCCCGCCACGCAGCGGGATCGACATAACCAAGTGGTGTGATTGAAGGTATGAAAAACACTAGAAAGGGGGGTTTGAATAGGGTTTTACGTTTAAAAACTTTCCCTTTAAGATTTTAGGAAATCTTCTCGGTTTTTAAGAACAAAATATGAAAGAGATAAAGAAAGGAGAAAAACACACACGTGCTTTATCCTGGTTCACTTGATAAATCCCTCAAGCTAATTCAGTCCACCCGTTAAGGTGATTTCTTCCTTCCTAGAATGAAGGTTAATCAAAGATTGTTACAACTGCACTAGCACACCTTGCTCAGTGACTAAAAAATCTAAGAACTAGCAAACACTAAGACACACAAGTCTTAGTCTTCTCAAGGCTACTGACCTAACCGGTCCCTTAAGGAAATACAATCAGGTTTTTGAAAGGTTTGGGTTTACAAAGAATTGCTTCTAGACAAGCAGGAGTAAACACAATAAGAATAATGAAGAAATATTGCTAAGGTATTCGCTGGTAGATTTCACTTGAATTGCACAATAATTTCTTAGCCAATTTCTTCTCTCTTTAGCCCTTAACTACTCCAAGGTGTAGGTGTTGTATCCGTTGAAAGAATCTAACCGTTAGAGGGAAATTCTGGAAATTCCAGAACCTTCTGTGGCTGAACCTCGTAGGTAAGGCGTCATAATAGAACACTGCTCTTGTACTATTGAAAATGACCTTTGCCTTAGCCTAGTTGACTTATGATCTTTGGGGACGCTTTATGTTGGAACTTGTGAAGCAACTTAATCAGAGTCAGTAGGAAGCTTGGATCCTCTGACCTTCATAACTTCTGCATCCGGACGGTTCTCTCAGAACATCCGGTCTTCAGAATCAGAAGCACTTTGGTCTTAAGAGCTAGCTTACTCTTGGACTTCAGAATCTTCAAGTCTTCAGCTTCTGGACCGTTCGCTCAGAACTTCTGGTCTTTAGAATCTTCAGCACTTGAGTCTTCAGAGCTCACATCAGAGCTTTAATCTTCAGAAAATCTGAAGCATTTACAACCGTTCAGAAGAACGTAGTGATTGCAGAAGCGTTTCACTGGTTACTCTTTGGTCTTTAACTTCTGATGAATATGTTTTTGGGTCAGAATATGAACCTGTTTGTCAAACACTTAAAAGACAAACGTTAGAGTTCCATAATTGTTCATACTCAAATATAAACTTGTTATCATCAGAACATAGAGTTGTACCACCTGACCAAATCTTGGTCTTACAATCTCCCCCATTTTAATGATGACAAAACCATGTATTTTGATGAACAATTCTTAAACAATAAACTGAATACACTCAGAGTTTAAAGTATCAGAGTTAAACTTATCCTGATATGTATAGTTTATCTAGCTCCTTCTGAATCCAAGTCTAGAGCTTGATTCTGAGCTAAGCTCCCCCTGAATCTATGACTTAATGAAACTGTTAGAATAGTCTAGATTCTGAGCTAAATTTGAGATGGTGATCAGAGTGATATCAATCAGAGAAATATATAAATAGTTCGACATATGAGATAAGCATTGTAAATGTATCAGAACTATTAATTGATCAGAGTATATAACTACTTCCGAATAAGTGAATTGTATTCCTTGTTGTTTCCTCATGAAAGATCTATAGTTATAATGATTGATCACTTAATCTCCAAAACTTTAATTTTATCAAGAACATAGGTTGTACTCCCCCTTTTTGTCATAAGAAAAAAGAGTGTGAAAAACTTAGCTTGGAAAACAAGAAGTACTAGGTACTCCCCCTGATTAAAATAAATAAAAACTAAGTTCACAAGAGATAAGATAAACAAAAGAAATAAAGAGTTCAGAGCAAAACTGATATATATAGAAAAAAAAAGCTTCACAAACACAAAGAGAGCAGAAATAGAATTCCTAAGGGACTAAGGCTTAGGATATGGATCAGGAAGCTTCTTCATGATTAACTCCATCATCTTTGTAAGATTCTGATTGACAATTTCTTGTTCCTCAATATGCCTCTGAAAGTTGTTGAGTCTAGAGACAATTGCAGAAAGATCAGGAGCCGAAGGAGCAGCTTGAACGAAAGATGTACCCGGAGCAGAACTTGTAACAACTTCAGAAGCAGAAGCAAGTGCTTGTGCCTTTAAGGCGGCAGCTTCAGCTTCCAACTTAGCAACTCTTTACAAAGCTTATAAGCGAGTAGCTTCTTTCTTTGCAGATTCAATCCTTGCAGCTTCAACTCTGGCAGCTGCTGCTCTTGCAAGTTCTTCAACTTCTAACTTCTTAGCTTGTACCCTTTCAGCTTCAGCTTGTGCGTTCTGAGCATGTTCTTCTCTGTTTCTGGCTTTCAAAGCAACTTGTCTCAGATTTTCTCGAAGATGAAGTTCAACAAGTGCTTGTCTTCTTCTGTTCTGAACGTCTTGATTTTTCTTCGCATTACTAACTCGGTCACCTTTATCTTGGTCAGAAAATTCCAAGATATCTTGAACATAGGATCTCATCCAACCACAAAATGCATCCCATTGAGCAGTAACCAAATTGGGCTTATCACTAGAATCAGTAGTAGCATACAAATTCCTCAGCCTTGTAGTTGCCTTATCATTAAAGACATTGATGCATTCCAGAAGATTTTTTGGTTCAGGATAGGCATAGGGAATGATTTGGAGTTTAGGCAGTGGTGAGGGGTAAGGAGCAAGATTAGAACTAGTTGCTTCATGTAACACCCGATTTCCGGGGGTCACTTTAGTAACCTATTAAAGTAAATATGCAATATTTTCTAAAAGAGATTTATAATTGCGAGTATTTTTTTTTCTTTTCAAAGTATTTCTAAATCATGAAATGCATACTCCCAACTGTATATAAATTTACACCCGCCTTAAACAAGGCAAGTACCCGGAGGTAACAACAGATGAACCCAACTTACAAACCTAACGAATAGAATTAGATTCAACGAGGAATCTATTATGCAATAACTCATAAATCCGATATACTCCCTACGATTTCCACATCGGAGAATCGCAAGATAGCAATGCACAGGAACCTATCCAAAACTTCAAACAATGCTTATAAAATAATCCTATAAGCTTTAACCAACAAAGCTCTTTACCCAAAAGGCTCTAGCCTTACACCCGACTCTATTCTTCGAGTCTTCTATAGTTCTTCGACATGCAGTAGCATCTGCTCGCATCACCACCTATTGTTGTCTGACAATGGGCGTAGTCCGCCAAAACACAAACAGAAGGCGCCAGGGTCAACTCAAGAAATTACATAAATAATACACCCAGTAGATAAAGTTTAAGTTATAGCTACTTAGGCTTAGAAGTTTGTGATAGCATTATAAATTGTATATCTTCCAATGAATATAAATGATAATTACTGACAATTAAGATATATCAAGTAAGATTAACAAGTATCAATCACACTCGGCAACTAAGTCAGTATGCATGGTGCATGAATGAGATGACGAGGAACAAGATGCAATCCGGAAGGATGGGCACCAACGAGTCAGTCCTATCACCGGCCATAGTGGGACCATTTCCGCTCGGGTGTTTCTTATACCAAACAAAATGTAGTCAGATCAGCAGTATACCCGCAGGCCTGCCATTTCCGTCTGCTACTAAGAATCACCGCAGTGTTCTTATGTGGAAATCCGGGTCTTATGACCATTTTGGAATCCACTGAGGTCCGGCATCCCACCGTGTATAAACCTCAAAATGTGTGAATGAATGCAACGTGATTAGCCAAACAACGTCTCCGACCTCACTCGTCACGTCGTCACGTGTTCTAGCTAACTTATTGTCTCTAAAAAGAATACCCTAAGGTAAATGTCGATTCTGCGACAAAAGACAATTAATTATAAAAAGAGTGCAATCACTCGTGATAACTTCTCGAGTCATCCAACTCATCTAATTCCGATGGTCAAAAACTGCTCAGCGAGCAATGAGTACCAATGTACTTGGGACTTATAGTTCCCCAGCTTATCCTTTAGATAGCCAAAAAAATAAACTGCTCATCGAGCAAAAGAGCATTAACGTACTCAGAAAATTATTAATTTCCCGGCTTATCTTTTAGATAGCCAAACAGTAAAACTGCTCATCGAGCAAAAGAGTATTAACATACTCAGAAACTTATCCGTTTCCCCAAAACTTGGATTCGGCGACACTTCTCATTTTTTCAAAACTAATATCCAGGCCCTAAGCTTCCACCTGAGGTTGTTATCATTATTTAAAGGGTTCATAGGTTGTTTAGTGTCTTATGAATTTTCCTTGTAAAATAGTTTCCATTTAGTTTTATCTCTAATCTTATGAGTTTAAAAGATCCCATAATCCCAAGTAACTCCCAGAGAAGGTCTCGATCCATTAAAACAATAACAAGGCCCGAACATCCGTTCGTCCCGTCAAACTTTCCCAAAATCTCATGATAAGTTTGGCATAACTGCCCGTTATCCTCACTCTGACGTACAACAGATATATGCGTGATTGCATAATCAAATTAGCACAATCTAGCAGTCATGGCACATATATCAGCACATCCTAGATTAACCATTTAGCACATAGCATGTGAATTCATCAACAACAAATCAAGCGATAAATAATCAACAATGTCGGCCGAAGCCTCAGAAAACGGAGACACACGTCTCAATTAGTTCACTCGGCCGAAGCCTCCAGAAAACATTTCCCAGTCAATCACAATCAAGTGCATAAACAATAAATCAAGTCGAATTCGTCGACACCTAAAGCATTAGCTAGTATTCAGTGAGTAGCCCTCACCTTAGCCAATTACCTTACTAACTGCAATTCCAATCCAAACACATCTTTGCTTTCCTCGTGTCGGTTCGCTTCCTTTTATTCTTTAGCTTCGTCGTCAAGCGCTCCCGTTATTCGTACCCTTCATAAGTACACATAACGTAATTACTAATTGAGTTAACCTACTAACGTAAGGTCCTAAGCTACGACTTCAGGCAATTAACTCGAAGCGAACACATGATAAACGACTCTTTCTCAGTCAAGAGCTACAGTAATTAGTATAGTACTTATATCTTTTTGAAATGAAAACCATTTTGTAAAACAAAACGCAACTCCTCCCTAATACTCTGTTAAACTTCAATTTTCACAATAACAGTGAAAATATTTATTTTTCTTTAAAACTTGCTTACTCGAGGCTAAAACATATACAAGAGTTGAAGGCTTACGAAAATCAAGTTTCAGAAACTTGTCGGCGAAGAGTCGCCAGAGAAAGTTGCGGCTCATGGGGTTGACGGATGAACTGTCGCCGGAGACACAAAGGAAGGTTGTACCTTCATCCTTTCGCGGCCAGATACTCAACGGCGCTGTCCGTTACCCCAAAAAGTCGATGGTTTGCCCAGAAAGTTCAGCCGAAGGTCGACGGTGGTCGTCGGGGTCGTCGAATAAAATGACCCAAATATGAAATTGAAAATAGGGGTTTGCTCTCCTCACGGCAAGGATCGTAGCGGTATCCTCCGTTTTTCCATCGGTCGCCGGAGTTGACCGGAAAGAGCTCCCGAAGGCGGCAGCGGCGACGGTCGACGGCGACGGAACGACGATCCGGAATATGGGTTTTGTTGTGAACGTCGCAGGATTCCAACGGTACTAACCTCGCTGTGAACGGAGGTCCGAGAACACCGAAATCGAAGGTCGAAGTTTGCGACACCGGCGACGTCGGCGGTGGCGTTTTCACGTCGTTCTCCCCTGTTTTCTTTCATGGTTCCTTTGTCGTTTCTCTGTGCTTGCTTCGTGGCCATGGAGGTGGTGCTCTCGGCTGGAAAGAGAGACGCATGGTGGTGGTTCATGTGGTGCGTCCATGATGGTGTTGGGGGTGGCCATCGGTGGTGGCTTCGTGAGGAAGAAAGAAGAAGAAGACATGATGGTGCCGCAGCCAAGGAGAGGAGCTCGTGATTCAGATCCATGGAGAGAAGAGTGGTGACGGCTTGCTCATGGGGGAAGGAAGTGAAGGTAATGGTTCCATGGTTGGAGAAGTAGAAGAACATGTTGATGATGGGGTGCTGCCATGGTTGATAGAGGAAGAAGAAGCATGAACATGGTGTTGGTGTTGGTGCTGCAACTTGGGAGAAATAAGGAGGAGGAGAAAAGAAGAAGAAAATATTGGTGATGATGGGAGAAGAAATCGTGAGTGAAAGAAACAGAGAGCAGCGTGAGGATACATATTTTGTGAGGTGAATGGAGATAAAATTGATATATGTTGGTGGTGGTGTTTGCTGCACAAAAGAAAGAAAATGAAAAGAAAGGAGAAGAGGACATAATATATATAGAAGAAGAAGTAGGAAATGGGTCTGCAGAAGAAGAAGGAAGGGAAAATGAAAAAGTGTAATGAGAGAGAGAGGGATGTCGACAGAGTGAGTGAGGGAGGATAAGGATGTTTAGATATTTAGGAAATATATTTTGTAAACTGGTATAAATTGATTTAGACACTGAAGAATTTAGCTCACAGAGTTAAGAGAAAAATATGTAATGGATATATAACTATACTAAAAATTATGAGGAACTTTATGAAATAGTAAAATATAAATTGTGATCACTTTGAACAAATTAAAATGATCCATGAGCCAAGAAATGAGTAGAAATTAAGCTAAAGAATAATTGTTAGATAATTAGAACAAATATGACGTTGTCATATTATACAATTAAGCTAAATATCATTCCATAAAAGGTCGATACTTGCTCTGGGTTATTTTTAAATGAGAAAATGGCTTGAACGCAGTCTGCTTCAAAATATTCCGCAGAACTACTTTTTGCAATTAACGTCGGATGGAGAAACTTCCTTCTGAAGAAATATTGGAAACATCGAGAGAAATCGGTACACATGTGTGGAATCTTCGTTTGAAGCTCCGAATAGAAAAAGTCTTCATCGACAGTTTATTTTAAGGTTCTTGAGCTATCAGAGATTCAGTTTCGGCAAACTTCCGAGAATTGGAATCGAACGTTCGTATATTCCAGGGTTTCGTGTCGAAACACTTGTCATGGAAAGGAATGAGAGAAATTCTTATATTCCTATGAATGATTTTTGAATTTCGTTTCTACAGTGTTTTAAGAGCGGATTAGCCCTTCACTAACGCTTTCGCCCTAAGGCGGAAGTGAATATGTCTCGTGCTATAACCTACCATGACTATATATAGTACTATTCTTAGTCATTTCTTGAACTTTCTTCTTCATTAATTCATTAAAATTAGTGAACACTCGTTTAGGTTTCCTCTCACACTTACACTGTAACCAAGGCGTGAGTCGGAAATTAATTAATTATCCTAATCTAAAAATGTGGGTCTTACAATACTACCCTCCAAAAAGAAAGTTTCGTCATCGAAACTTGAAGTCAGAGAAAACTCGGGAATAGCATTCCCTCCTAATTTCATGCAACTTACTAGCGGCCTTAGCATGCGTCCCAAAACCTGGAAACACTACAGCAAATTCACCTCAAAGGTGACCTACAAGACAATAACAACACTTAGATACCTAGCAATCATGTTCAAATTAACCTAGATACCTCGCTTAAGCTAGTGCTATAGGCACCGAGATCCAAATCCTAACTCGATCGCTTACACGAACGACCTGACAAGTGTCGTCATGCTCTCACATTCACAACTCGATCCTGATATTCACAATCATAACTTATTATGCTAACATCATTCAAATCTCATCACATGGCTCATTATGCCAGCAACCTCATAATCAACATCAATCGATCAACAACTTATAAGCAAATGATCATCTTAAAATCTAACGATCCATTAATGTCATCTTCTTTTTGAAACTATCCTCATTATAACCATCAAATCAACCTTTTCCTTAGTCACAAATCGAATCACCAACTTATCACCAGTCTTCACACTCTACACTACTCAGAATTCATTTACTTCAAGATCACTCTTATATTATACCTCAATGGATTTAACCCAAAACTCATCTTCAGATCTTCAATCTTTAAAGGTTTAACTGCTATCATCACAACTGAAACCATTAAATCTCTTATTCGTACTTGATTCTCAACTCTCAAGGTCAATCTTAACCCTAATATTTCAATCCAGCTTAGTAAATCTCACTTAGTAATCTTAGCACATTTCTCTGAAATCCATATCAACAATCTCAAGTATTCAACTTATGCTAAAACTTTCCTTTTCTAACTTAATCATTAATTCAACACTTAGTCACTCAAGCAAACACTTGACAATTCTCTAAGTCTTACACATTCAAGTTAAAATTCATAGGCTTAAAATCTAAGCCTTTACCTAGTTTGCATCGGTAATGTCCTTTAACACTTCAACACTTTTCAAGTGAAAATTCATCTCTTAAGACTATAATGTCTCCACAAATAAATCAAGTGCTTAGCAAAACTTATTCCTCGAACTCGACTACAACAATCTAGTTCAGAGTTAATTCTTCTCAATCTTGCTACTATCAAGCTATCATCTATAACCTGATTAAATCCAACCTATTTAACCTCTAACAAATCCACCTCGGAAATCACATAACCTATGACTTCATAGTTCCGAGAAAATACTTAAGATTTTCCAACATTAAATCTCTTGACTTAGTCTACATCTACTTGGAGTAATCACGTGAACTAAACAATTAAAGTCTATCCGAAAATCATCAACTTCCAAAGATTTAAATCTTAATCCTATACAATCAAGTGCTTAACATAAATCTACCTACCAAACTCGACTAATCATTGATCAAATCTAATCAATCTTCCTATCATAGTCCATGCCAGCTGTGATTCCGAATATCACCCCCTCAATATTAAGTTGATCAGGCTCAATATCTTGGCGATGAAAATTTAGAAAAACTCACTAGTAAGGCCAATGAGTCTATCTCATCAAGTAGTCATAGAGTTTATCTCATCAAGTAGTCATATCTAATTTGAGATCATCTCTTAATCTATTCAATCTCTAACATTTCAATCTTGAAAATGACACACCTTAACACCTGAAACTCATACAACATTCCATTAGGATTCATTCTTAGCTTCTACCTTTCTTACCAACTCGTACCTGTCTAAGACAAACTTCAAGACGTAGAAAACTTCTCTAAACCCTATATAACTTCTATAGTTAAATACAAACAATAGTTGGAAGAATGTGTCTCATACTTATCCTTATTACTATCAGAAGCATAACAATCTCTGCCTGAAACACCACATGGCAGTGCAGGCAAATAGCAATGACGATTAAAGTGTTGGTTGAAGCAGTAACCACCAAGTGAAAAACAAGCAGTCGGTGCAAGACTACTTTCTATGCTTAGCGTGTTATTCTAAACCTCGTGTACTCCTATAGTTTAAACACGAGCAACAGGCAAAAAAAGTCTTAATAGGTGTAATAACTATAAGGTTAAAGCTCAACAATATAGGCAAGTTAGGCGTGTTGCACACG
Organism: Lotus japonicus; assembly: GCF_012489685.1. NCBI lineage: Eukaryota > Viridiplantae > Streptophyta > Magnoliopsida > Fabales > Fabaceae > Lotus > Lotus japonicus. Next base: position 40,012,546 of record NC_080045.1, on the reverse strand, counting down.
CTACGAGAGTAATGAAGCGTATTATACTGAAATTAAAAAGAATGGTTAGAAGGTTATCATCGTTCGGTTTAGTTAAACCAACAGTTAGTACTAATCATAAGATAGCTTTTACCATAACTATACAATATGATTAAGCAATAACTTCAATCAATTCTAAGCGAAAAATCGCTTGGCAGACAATCAATTTTTTCTCTTTGCAGAGTCACACAACCTAGCACAGAAGACCTATTCCCCAAAGACTCCCGAAAGACTCGACAAGCTCTGATACCACAATGTAACACCCCGATTTCCGGGGGTCACTTTAGTAACCTATTAAAGTAAATATGTAATATTTTCTAAAAGAGATTTATAATTGCGAGTATTTTTTTTTTCTTTTCAAAGTATTTCTAAATCATGAAATGCATACTCCCAACTGTATATAAATTTACACCCGCCTTAAACAAGGCAAGTACCCAGAGGTAACAACATATGAACCCAACTTACAAACCTAACGAATAGAATTAGATTCAACGAGGAATCTATTATGCAATAACTCATAAATCCGATATACTCCCTACGATTTCCACATCGGAGAATCGCAAGATAGCAATGCACAGGAACCTACCCAAAACTTCAAACAATGCTTATAAAATAATCCTATAAGCTTTAACCAACAATGATAAGCTCTTTACCCAAAAGGCTCTAGCCTTACACCCGACTCTATTCTTCGAGTCTTCTATAGTTCTTCGACATGGAGTAGCATCTGCTCGCATCACCACCTATCGTTGTCTGACAATGGGCGTAGTCCGCCAAAACACAAACAGAAGGCGCGAGGGTCAACTCAAGGAATTACATAAATAATACACCCAGTAGATAAAGTTTAAGGGATAGCTACTTAGGCTTAGAAGTTTGTGATAGCATTATAAATTGTATATCTTCCAATGAATATAAATGATAATTACTGAGAATTAACATATATCAAGTAAGATTAACAAGTATCAATCACACTCGGCAACTAAGTCAGTATGCATGGTGCATGAATGAGATGACGAGGAACAAGATGCAATCCGGAAGGATGGGCACCAACGAGTCAGTCCTATCACCGGCCATAGTGGGACCATTTCCGCTCGGATGTCTCTTATACCAAACAAAATGTAGTCAGATCAGCAGTATACCCGCAGGCCTGCCATTTCCGTCTGCTACTAAGAATCACCGCAGTGTTCTTATATGGAAATCCGGGTCTTATGACCATTTTGGAATCCACTGAGGTCCGGCATCCCACCGTGTATAAACCTCAAAATGTGTGAATGAATGCAACGTGATTAGCTAAACAACGTCTCCGACCTCACTCGTCACGTCGTCACGTGTTCTAGCTAACTTATTGTCTCTAAAAAGAATACCCTAAGGTAAATGTCGATTCTACGACAAAAGACAATTAATTATAAAAAGAGTGCAATCACTCGTGATAACTTCTCGAGTCATCCGACTCATCTAATTCTGATGGTCAAAAACTGCTCAGCGAGCAATGAGTACCAATGTACTTGGGACTTATAGTTCCCCGGCTTATCCTTTAGATAGCCAAAAAAATAAACTGCTCATCGAGCAAAAGAGTATTAACGTACTCAGAAACTTATTAATTTCCCGGCTTATCTTTTAGATAGCCAAACAGTAAAACTGCTCATCGAGCAAAAGAGTATTAACATACTCAGAAACTTATCAGTTTCCCTAAAACTTGGATTCGGCGACACTTCTCATTTTTTCAAAACTAATATCCAGACCCTAAGCTTCCACCTGAGGTTGTTATCATTATTTAAAGGGTTCATAGGTTGTTTAGTGTCTTATGAATTTTCCTTGTAAAATAGTTTCCATTTAGTTTTGTCTCTAATCTTATGAGTTTAAAAGATCCCATAATCCCAAGTAACTCCCAGAGAAGGTCTCGATCCATTAAAACAATAACAAGGCCCGAACCTCCGTTCGTCCCGTCAAACTTTCCCAAAATCTCATGATAAGTTTGGCATAACTGCCCGTTATCCTCACTCTGACGTACAACAGATATATGCGTGATTGCATAATCAAATTAGCACAATCCAGCAGTCATGGCACATATATCAACACATCCTAGATTAACCATTTAGCACATAGCATGTGAATCAATATCAACACATCATAGATTAACCATTTAGCACATAGCATGTGAATCAATCAACAACAAATCAAGCGATAAATAATCAACAATGTCGGCCAAAGCCTCAGAAAACGGAGACACACGTCTCAATTAGTTCACTCGGCTGAAGCCTCCAGAAAACATTTCCCAGTCAATCACAATCAAGTGCATAAACAATAAATCAAGTCGAATTCGTCGACACCTAAAGCATTAGCTAGTATTCAGTGAGTAGCCCTCACCTTAGCGAATTCCCTTACTAACTGCAATTCCAATCCAAACACATCTTTGCTTTTCCCGTGTCGGTTCGCTTCCTTTTATTCTTTAGCTTCGTCGTCAAGCGCTCCCGTTATTCGTACCCTTCATAAGTACACATAACGTAATTACTAATTGAGTTAACCTACTAACTTAAGGTCCTAAGATACGACTTCAGGTAATTAACTCGAAGCGAACACATGTTAAACGACTCTTTCTCAGTCAATAGCTACAGTAATTAGTAGAGTACTTATATCTTTTTGAAATGAAAACCATTTTGTAAAACAAAACGCAACTCCTCCCTAATCAACTGTTAAACTTCAATTTTCACAATAACATTGAAAATATTTATTTTTCTTTAAAACTTGCTTACTCGAGGCTAAAACATATACAAGAGTTGAAGGCTTACGAAAATCAAGTTTCAGAAACTTGTCGGCGAAGAGTCGCCAGAGAAAGTTGCGGCTCATGGGGTTGACAGATGAACTGTCGCCGGAGACACAAAGGAAGGTTGTACCTTCATCCTTTCGCGGCCAGAAACTCAACGACGCTGTCCGTTACCCCAAAGAGTCGATGGTTTGCCCAGAAAGTTCAGCCGAAGGTCGACGGTGGTCGTCGGGGTCGTCGAATAAAATGACCCAAATATGAAATTGAAAATAGGGGTTTGCTCTCCTCACGGCAAGGATCGTAGCAGTATCCTCCGTTTTTCCATCGGTCGCCGGAGTTGACCGAAAAGAGCTCCAGAAGGCGGCAGCGACGACGGTCGACGGCGACGGAACGACGATCCGGAATATGGGTTTTGTTGTGAATGTCGCAAGGATTCCAACAGTACTAACCTCGCTGTGAACGGAGGTCCGAGTACACCGGAATCGAAGGTCGAAGTTTGCGACGCCGGCGACGTCGGCGGTGGCGTTTTCACGTCGTTCTCCCCTGTTTTCTTTCATGGTTCCTTTGTCGTTTCTCTGTGCTTGCTTCGTGGCCATGGAGGTGGTGCTCTCGGCTGGAAAGAGAGACGCATGGTGGTGGTTCATGTGGTGCGTCCATGATGGTGTTGGGGGTGGCCATCAGTGGTGGCTTCGTGAGGAAGAAAGAAGAAGAAGACATGATGGTGCCGCAGCCAAGGAGAGGAGCTCGTGATTCAGATCCATGGAGAGAAGAGTGGTGACGGCTTGCTCATGGGGGAAGGAAGTGAAGGTAATGGTTCCATGGTTGGAGAAGTAGAAGAACATGTTGATGATGGGGTGCTGCCATGGTTGATAGAGGAAGAAGAAGCATGAACATGGTGTTGGTGTTGGTGCTGCAACTTGGGAGAAATAAGAAGGAGGAGAAAAGAAGAAGAAAATATTGGTGATGATGGGAGAAGAAATCGTGAGTGAAAGAAACAGAGAGCAGCGTGAGGATACATATTTTGTGAGGTGAATGGAGATAAAATTGATATATGTTGGTGGTGGTGTTTGCTGCACAAAAGAAAGAAAATGAAAAGAAAGGAGAAGAGGACATAATATATATAGAAGAAGAAGTAGGAAATGGGTCTGCAGAAGAAGAAGGAAGGGAAAATGAAAAAGTGTAATGAGAGAGAGAGGGATGTCGACAGAGTGAGTGACGGAGGATAAGGATGTTTAGATATTTAGGAAATATATTTTGTAAACTAGTATAAATTGATTTAGACACTGAAGAATTTAGCTCACAGAGTTAAGAGAAAAATATGTAATGGATATATAACTATACTAAAAATTATGAGGATCTTTATGAAATAGTAAAATATAAATTGTGATCACTTTGAACAAATTAAAATGATCCATGAACCAAGAAATGAGTAGAAATTAAGCTAAAGAATAATTGTTAGATAATTAGAACAAATATGACGTTGTCATATTATACAATTAAGCTAAATATCATTCCATAAAATGTCGATACTTGCTCTGGGTTATTTTTAAATGAGAAAATGGCTTGAACGCAGTCTGCTTCAAAATATTCCGCAGAACTACTTTTTGCATTTAACGTCGGATGGAGAAACTTCCTTCTGAAGAAATATTGGAAACATCGAGAGAAATCGGTACACACGTGTGGAATCTTCGTTTGAAGCTCCGAATAGAAAAAGTCTTCATCGACAGTTTATTTTAAGGTTCTTGAGCTATCAGGGATTCAATTTCGGCAAACTTCCGAGAATTGGAATCGGACGTTCGTACATTCCAGGGTTTCGTGTCGAAACACTTGTCATGGAAAAGAATGAGAGAAATTCTTATATTCCTCTGAATGATTTTTGAATTTCGTTTCTACAGTGCTTTAAGAGCGGATTAGCCCTTACTAACGCTTTCGCCCTATAACCTACCGTGACTATAGTACTATTCTTAGTCATTTCTTGAACTTTCTTCTTCATTAATTCATTAAAATTAGTGAACACTCGTTTAGGTTTCCTCTCACACTTACACTATAACCAAGGCGTGAGTCGGAAATTAATTAATTATCCTAATCTAAAAATGTGGGTCTTACACTTCAGATATAGCTTGAGAATTGTCTACTTCAGAAGTTATGGCAACGTCCAAAAGCATCTGATCAGAAGTGGTCTGATCAGGAATAGGTTCAAAGGGTTGAACTTCAGGGTTTGAAAAATCAAAGTCCCGAGAGTTCACATGGGAATATCAGAGAGAGAAACATTTGATGTTTCTAAAGAAGTAATAGGAGGAAAGGCGACAACTAAGGGAGTTGGGTTAAAAGGAGTTAGTTGAGTGGAGTCTTGTGTGTATGGAAGAAAAATAGTTGAAGATGGTCCAGAAGTTCTTTGACTTAGAACTTTGAAAAATGCTTCTTCAATGGCAGAGTAGTTTGGATTAAGTGTTGGTTTAGGAGGTGGTGCAACGGTGGTTGTAACGGTTGTGGCGGTAGTTGGGATAGAAGTTGAGGTTAGGGGAGTGTAAAGAGGAATCAAAGGTGAAGTAAAAGGAGGCAGGGTTTGTGTAGAGGTTGAAGAAGGAATAACATCAACATCAATAGAAATTGAAGCAGAAGTAGAAACATGAGGCTTACTTGAAACCTTAACAGAAGCTCTGGTGGTTCTGGGAGCTTGATTCTGCGCTAAGTGAGAAGCAACAGCTTTGGTGGCTGCTTTAGTCTTCTTCTTCTTCTTGGGCTTCTCATTAGATTCTGTCTCGGAATCATCACGTTTCTGCTTCCTGGAAGGAATTTCTTCATCAGGGGGACCTTCTGGAAGGGTCCTGAAGAACTCCTCCACATCCACTTCATGTCCTTCTTCTATCATCATGTTCAGATAATGAAGAATGGCAGTCCTGTCATCCTGCTTAGTCCACAAGGGATAATCAAGAACAGGGATTCTCCGTTGGATGATGTCCTCTGAAGACTCATTAGAAGGACATACTATGTCTGACTTCACAATCTTCATCTTCTTCAGATTCTTGGCGTTGAGCGCATCTCCAGAAGCAGTGATCAGATCTTCTGAGCACCCTACAATAGTCAAATCTTTCACTAGGCCACTTTCCACAAAGATGTCAGAAAGAAGCTTTCCAAAGGGAATGTAGTAGATGACAGTCTTCTTCTCAGAAGCTGTGGTTCTGGACTTCCTCAGACAGTCTTTTAGATAAGTGAAGAGGAAGAAGGGAAGCCACAACTGCAGCTTCTTCTTGATGAAATAAAGCATAACTTTCTGAGCGGTGTTGATGTAGTCAGATGAACTTGTCAGAAGCCTAGGGTTGATGCAGGTAAGAATGATCTTATGTCACACTCTCAAGTCTGCAAAGAGATCGCTGGACTTGTACTCTGTCTTCTTCCATTGCCAGTTGCTAAATAGTTCTTTGTTGACGGTTTTCCTGATTCCGGACATTTGTTTGTCAACATTCTGAAATCTCTTCGCCTTAACTCGAACCATTCCTAGAAGTTGAGCAAACGACTTCTGAGTGATAATAATATTTCTGCCCAGAATGTGTGAGACTACTTGATAGTCATCACAGTCAGCATGCTTCTAGAACTCCTTCACCAGTTTCTCATACACTGGTCCAGAGAGCCTATGAAAATAGCTCTTCCAACCTTGAGCCATCATCTCATGTCTGAGATCCACCCCATTTGCGGCCATATTCTCAAATTCCACTCTCAATTCTCTGAGAACTGTGAGTTCTTCTACCTTGAAATTGCAGTGAACGACAGCTTCCCTTTCAGAAATGGGAATAACTTGTTCTTGCTCTTGCATTTCGATTTTCTCTTGTTGTTTCTCTTGAACTCTTGGTGTAGCTTGACCAATTGGAGCGGATTGCCCAGTAGCCAAACCAACAACCATTACTGGAAAAACTGGACCGTCAGCAGAAACAGTCTTTTCACTTCTTTCTTGGGCAAGATGCTCTTGCAAAAACTCAAGTGCCGCTTGCTCTTGATGATCTTGAGCCATGATGAAGAATTCTAAGGCTTAGGGTGAAGAGGGATGAAGAACAGGAGAGAGAATGGAGAGAATGCAAGGGTTTTGAAAAACTTAAGCGAATGAATGAAGTGGAGAGAACGTGTGTGTGAACGTGGGTAAGTAGTGATTTGAAAGGTAATCGTTGAGTAGTTGAAAACTCCAAAGCCAAAAGGCAAAAATCAACGGTCAGAAATTAATGTAGTAATAAATAGTAAAAACATGCGGTGGAGAAAATTAAGTGAAAGTAATCATTATGACAGAAATTCCAAAGAAGCACAAGGAACGAGGTATCAGAAAAATTGACACGCGTTTGCTGTCTTATCTCAGCAGGAATACCAATGGGTACTCAGCTTCTAATTAAGTTACCTTCTGAACTAGACAACTTCTGATGAAAGCAAAAGTATCATAGTCAGAGGTTCTGAACACATCTTCATAATGGACAAAAATCCATATTCAGATTTTTCAGAATAAACTTGAATCTATCCTCTGCTAAGGGCTTTGTGAAGATATCTGACCATTGATGGTCAGTATCTACAAACTTCAGAAGAAGTACACCCTTCTGAACATAATCTCTAATAAAATGATACTTTACCTCAATGTGCTTGGCCCTTGAATGTAAGATAGGATTCTTACTTAGAGAAATAGCAGTAGTGTTGTCACAATAGATTGAGATATTGCTCTCAAAGATTTGATAATCTTCTAGCTGATGTTTCATCCAGAACATCTGAGTGCTGCAAATAGCTGTTGAGATATATTCTGCCTCTGTAGTTGGTAGTGCAATTGAAGATTGCCTTTTCCTTGCCCATGAGACTAAGTTACTTCCCATAAATTGAAAATTTCCAGAAGTACTTTTCCTTTCAGTTCTATCTCCAGCGTAGTCAGCATCACAATAACCTGAAAGCTTATACTCTGATGTCTTTTTATACATCAAGCCTAGGTTAGTGGTACCTTTCAGATATTTGAGAATTCTCTTAACAACAGTTAAGTGAGTTTCTAGGATATGATTGGAAACGAGCACATAAATGTACACTAAACAGATTATCTGGTCTGGATGCAGTCAGATATAGAAGAGAGCCTATCATAACCATGATAGAGCTTCTTACAAACCTTTGAACTCACATCTTCTTTCTCCAGAATGCATGTGGGGTGCATTGGTGTCTTGGCTAGAGTTCATTCTAACATGTTGAACTTCTTCAGAAGTTCTTTAGTGTATTTACTTTGATGAATATAGGTTGCTTCTGGTTGTTGATCAACTTGAATACCCAGAAAATACTTGAGTTCTCCCATCATACTCATTTCAAATATAGCCTGCATTAACTTAGAAAATTCCTTGCAAAGAGAGAGATTAGCAAAGCCAAATACAATATCATCAACATAAATTTGAACAATTAGAATATCATATTTGTAAGATTTGCAAAAGAGAGTTGTATCAACTTTACCCCTTACGAACTCATTTTCCAGAAGAAATGAGCTAAGTTTCTCATACCACACTCTTGGAGCTTGCTTTAATCCATAGAGAGATTTCTTCAACTTGAAGGCACGGTCAGGATGTTTAGCATCTTCAAATCCAGGGGGTTGATGAACATACACTTCTTCAGAAATGTATCCATTGAGGAACGCGCTCTTGACATCCATTTGGTGAAGAACAATGTTGTGATTAACATAAAATGAAATCAACAACCTTATAGCTTCTAACCTTGTTACAGGAGCAAAGGTCTCAGTGTAATCTAAGCCTTCTTGTTGACTGTAGCTTTGTGAAACAAGTCTAGCCTTGTTTCTGACAAGTTCTCAATTCTCGTTGATTTTGTTTCTGAAGACCCACTTGGTTCCAATCACATGGACATCTTTGGGTTTCTGGACAAGATTCCAAACATCATTCTTTGTGAATAGACTCAGTTCTTCTTCCATAGCCAGAATTCAATCTTTGTCTTGAAGAGCTTCATCAATAGAAGTTGGTTCAATCAGAGAGACCAAACCCTTTTAAGCTTAGGAGAGCCTCCTCAGAAGGTCTGAAAGCTGATCTGGTTCTAACAGGTTCATCTTTATTGCCCACAATCAATTCTTTAGGATGAGAAGCTATCACTCTACTCTTCTTTTGACGAATTGGATCAAAAAGTGTAGCAGCATCTTCTGATGTAGTTGCTTCTGGTTCATCAGCTTCTGAATCCTTGGTTTCTGAATCTTGGTCCTTATCAGAAATGGTTATACTCATATCTGCAAACTTTTCAGCTAGCTTTGACTTGTCAGAGTCAAGCTTGTCATCAAATCTAACATGAATAGATTCTTCAATACTTCCAGATTTAATATTATAAATTCTATAACCCTTAGAACATTCAGAATATTCTAGCAAATAACATTTCAAAGACTTAGAATCAAACTTATGCAATTTATCCTTAGTATTCAAGATATAACAAACACAACCAAAAGGATGAAAGTAAGAAATGTTGGGCTTTCTATTCTTCCACAATTTATAAGGAGTCTTATTCAGAATTGGTCTTATGGAGATTCTATTTTGAATGTAAAACGCTTTGTTTACTGCCTCGGCCCAGAAGTGTTTTTCCATATTAGTTTCTTGGATCATAGTTCTAGCCATCTCTTGAAGGGTCCTGTTCTTTCTTTCCACTACTCCATTCTACTGAGGATTTCTAGGACAAGAGAAACCATGTGATATCCCATAGGTACCAAAGAGGTTCTCAAAATCCTCATTCTCAAATTCTCCACCATGATCACTTCTAGCACAGACAATCCTGCAACCCTTCTCGTTTTGCACTTGGGCAACAAAGGTAGAGAACACAGAATGCGACTTATCCTTGCGTCTTAAGAATTTTACCCATGTCCAGCGGCTATAGTCGTCAACGATGACCATCCCATATTTCTTGCCACATATAGACTCAGTTTTCACCGGTCCAAATAGGTCAATATGCATAAGTTCCAACGGCCTTGAGATGGAAACAACATTCTTTGCCTTAAAGGGGACTTTTGTAAATTTTCCTTTCTGACATGCTTCACAAAGAGCATTTGAAGAATACTTCAAACTAGGTAAGCCCCTGACAAGGTCAAGCTTACTTAGTTGAGAAATCTTTCTCATGGTAGCATGCCCTAACCGTCTATGTCATACCCATTGCTCCTCGTTAACAGAAATAACGAACTTTACTTTCTGAGTTTCCAACTCAAATTATTTGATCTTATAGATGTTGTTCCGCCTCTTGCTGTTAAACATAACAGAGCCATCGATCTGACTTACAGCCCTGCAAGACTTTTGATTAAAAATAATGTCATAACCCTTGTCAGCTAATTGACTTATTGACAATAAATTATGCATTAAACCATCAACTAAGAGAACATTATCAATACATGAACTCTTACCCACACCAATGGTTCCAGAACCAACAATCTTACCCTTCTCGTTGCCTCCAAAACCAACTTCACCTCCAGGTTTAAGTTTTAGATCTTGGAACATACACTTTTCACCTATCATGTGTCACGAGCTTCCACTGTTTAGATACCATGATTGGTGTTTCAGTGGAGCGATCAAGGATATCTGCAACATACACAATCTTCTCCTTAGGTACCCACTTTCTGGGTCCTTTCTTGTTAGTTACCCCAGAAGTTCTGACAACTTTGGGTCTTTCAACAGGATAATATAAAGGAATCTGAGCATGATATCTTAACATAGTAAATGTTCCTTTCTTAATAGGTGGTGGAGCAACTTCAGAAGATGATGGTTCAGGAATAGAAGTACCAGAAAGTACAAAGTGTTCATACAAAGGTTTTGGCTTAGGCATAGGAGGCTTTTTCCTACTAGGTCTAGAATAGCCAATGTCATTCATCCCATTTCTGCTAACGCTATAGATCATTGAAGCCATCAAGCTTCTATCTACGCTTTTAGCTAGGAATCTTTGAAAAGACTTTTCATATTTGGTTTCATTCTTATAATCAGAAGTACCAGATGCAATAACTTCTTCTAACTTAGAAATTTGATTTTTAAGAACAGAGTTAGAATTAACTAAAGAGAAATTGTTTTCATTCAGATCCGAAATGGTTTTCTCATTCTGAGCAGTGACTTCAGAAGCAGCAATGTTGGTACATGTTGTCTTGCATTTTGTCAAAACAACCAATTGTCGAAGCAGATGTCGTGGCATTTGATTCTGTGATGCTAGGGCATCAATCCTCAGCTTGAGTTTCTGTTGTGGGCCCGTTGAAGATTATTTGAAGATATGTTTTCTGTGTTACTTGAGGGTCAAGTAGCTATTCCAGAAGGGTTTTATTTATGGGTTTTTATTTGTTGAAACAATCTTTGTTAAAAGATTGGTTTCTATCTTTACTTGTGCAATAAGTAACAAGATCTATCAAGATTGCGTTTTGAATTGCTGTTGCTGCAATCTGTTACTTCAACCCATGCTAACCTTAGAGCCCATGCTGCCACTGCTGAATTCTATAAAAAGGATGAAGACCTAAAACTTGAAATCTATCGAAGCTATAGAGAGAGATCAAGTGTTTTAGGATTTTTGATTTTGCTTTGTCCTTTGTTAGTTGGGAATCCTCTTTGCTCACTGATTCTATAAAGCAAAGAAGGGTTCTGTGTGTTTGATTGCCTTCAAACTCTGATTTTGATTGTGTTCACCAATCACTATGGCAATGATTGAGAGAAAGTGAGAGGGGCTCTCATACTTAGGTTGAGATACTAAGTAGAAATACACTGAGTAGATTAGGAAGTGAACTATGAACTGTTGTGTTCATGAGTGTCTGTAATTCCTGAATCTTGAGATAGTGGATTTCCTTTCTTTGGGTGCAAACCCTCCAGACGTAGGTGAAAGTTTTTCACTGAACTGGGTTAACAATTCCTGTGTTTTGTTGTTTCTGTTTTACTGTTAAGCGATTTTCGAACCTATTGTCCCAGCATCGTGCAGGACATTCGTACTACAGGGAACCTGAATTACAATTGGTATCAGAGCAGGCACCCTGTTCTAGTTGGGTGAGCTCCAGGGAGTTTGATTCAAGTTCTCATGGATAACAAGGAGGGAGGATCAGTCAATAGGCCACCCATTCTGGATGGTACTAACTATGACTACCGGAAGGTTCGCATGACATCCTTTCTCAAGTCAATTGACAACAAGACTTGGAAAGCTATTGTCAAGGGTTGGAAGCACCCCACTAAGCCTCCGGTTGAAGGCACCTCTACCACTGTTGTGGAGAAACCTGAGAGGAATGGACTAGTGTTGAAGATGAAGCTCCTCTTGGAAACTCAAAGGCTCTAAATGCTATCTTTAATGGAGTTGACAAGAATATGTTTAGGCTGATCAATACGTGTACTGTGGCAAATGATGCTTGGGAAATTCTGAAAACTGCACATGAAGGAACTACTCGAGTAAGGATGTCAAGGCTTCAGATGCTTACTACTCAATTTGAAAATTTGATGATGACTAAAGAAGAGACTATCTCAGAATTTCACATGCGTGTCCGTGACTTGTCTAATGCTTCATTTGCTTTGGGAGAACCTATGTCAGATGAGAAGCTTGTAAGGAAGATCTTGAGATCTCTTCCTCAGAAACATGCTATGAAAGTCACTGCAATTGAGGAGGCTCAAGACATTGAGAACATGAAGGTTGATGAACTTATTGGCTCTTTGCAGACATTTGAGTTGAAACTGAGTAGAAAGTCTGAAAAGAAGAATAAGAGTATTGCTTTTGTGTCTAACACTGATGAAGGTGATGATGAAGACTGTGATGGTGAAAACCTTTCTGAGGCTCTGGCTATGCTAGCAAACAAAAAACAGAGCATTGAGAAAGATTGACAAAAGAACCAGGCCTAATGTCCAGGACATGAAGTTCGACAACAAACCCAAGTTTTCTAATTCACAGAGGAAGACCAAGGAAGAAGAAAGATCTGGTCAGAACAAAGGAGTGCAGTGTCATGAATGTGAAGGATATGGTCACATCAGGTCTGAATGTACCACCTATCTAAAGAAGCAGAAGAAAGGTATGATGGTAACTTGGTCAGATGAAGACACTGAAGACGAGGAGGAGATATCTGCAAACAAAGTCAATGCTTTCTCTGGATCCATCTATGAGTCTGAGACAAGTGATAAGGACATCTCAGATGAGGAACTGGCTGAGACTTACAAGCTGCTACATAACAAGTGGTAAGAAGCATGTAAACTTGTGAGAGAAAAGCAAAGTGAGATAGAACAACTTATTTCTCAGAATGAAAGGCTGAAAGAGCTCAGCACAAAGCTGAAGGAAGATCTGGAGGAATGGCAAAGTAAGTTTAATAATGCTGATGTTATGGAAAAGGCTAACCTAATGTTGATTAATGCAGGATTTCAAGAGGAAGTGGAAACTCTGACAAGAAAGCTTGAAGCTACTCACAAATCTGTTAGAATGCTGAACAGTGGTTCTGATATGCTTGATGAAATTCTGAAAGAAACTAGCAAGCAAGGAGGGAGTTTTAAGGGAATTGGCTTTAACTACAGGACAACAAACAAAGAAGATCAGAAAGGATCAAAGAAATTTGTTTCTGCTACAAAACAAACTGAATTCAAGAAGCCTAGGAATTATCAGTTGTCAGACCCATTGCCCCGACATGTGCCTCAGCATGTGAACCCCCAGCTTAAGTTTGGCAAAACTATACCTTGGAAGTGTCACTACTGTGGTAGGAATGGTCATATAAAGCCCTACTGTTTCAAGTTATATGGCTATCCTCAGATGCACAATAATATCAAGTCTTCAAAGCCTATTCAGATAAGGAAGCAATGGAAGCCCAAGGGTGAAGTCAGATGTCAGGTAGCCTACACATCTTTCAGAGCATCATCAAAGGAAGATTGGTATTTTGATAGTGGCTGCTCAAAGCACATGACAGGGAACAAGAGCTTCTTACAAGACATCAGAAGTCACTCCACCAATTATGTTACTTTGGAGCTAAAGGAAAGATCAAGGGAGTAGGAAAGCTTGTTAGCACAGAATCTCCTAATTTGAATAATGTGTTACTTGTCAATGGTTTAACTGCAAATCTGATCAGCATAAGCCAACTTTGTGACCAAGGGTTTGATGTGAAGTTCAATAAAATAGAATGTGTTGTGACCACTGATGATGACAAAATTGTGATGAGAGGAGTCAGATCAAAAGACAATTGTTATATGTGGACATTAGAGGAAAAGGCTCATGTTTCTATATGTTTGATAACCAAGGAAGATGAGGTGAATGTATGGCATCAAAGACTAGGACATCTCAACTACAGGAGCATGCAAAAGGTTATTGCTGATGAAGCAATAAGAGGGTTGCCCAAATTGAGCTTGGGAGAAGGAAAGCTTTGTGAAGAATGTCAGATTGGAAAACAAACCAAAGTGTCACACAAGATGCTCCAGCATCAGACCACGACAAAGGTTCTGGAATTGCTTCACATGGATCTTATGGGTCCCATGCAGGTTGAAAGCTTGGGAGGAAAAAGATATGTGTTTGTCTGTGTAGATGATTTTTCAAGGTATACATGGGTTGAATTTATGAGAGAAAAATCAGAGACTTTTGAAATATTCAAGAACCTATGTTTAAGACTTCAGAATGAGAAGAACTGTGTGATTGTGAGAATCAGAAGTGATCATGGAATGGAGTTTGAGAACTCAACTTTTTTGGAGTTCTGTGGAACAGAAGGTATCAATCATGAGTTTTCTGCCCCCATCACTCCACAGCAGAATGGAATTGTTGAAAGAAAAAATATAACTCTCCAGGAATCAGCTAGAGTAATGTTACATGCTAAGAAGATTTCACACCAGTTTTGGGCTGAAGCTATGAGTACTGCTTGTTACATACACAATAGGGTCACCATTAGGGCAGGGACATCCTCTACACAGTATGAGCTCTGGAAAGGTAGAAAGCCTTCTGTAAAATACTTTCACATATTTGGAAGTAAATGCTATATTCTTACAGATCGTGATCCTAGGAGGAAGCTTGATCCAAGGAGTGATGAAGGGATTTTAATGGGGTATTCTATGAACAACAAAGCTTATAGAGTTTTTAATTCTCGCACAAGGACCATGATGGAATCTGTGAATGTGATTGTGGATGATGAACCAAGTAAGAAGGAAGAAACAAATTTGAATGAAGATGATGATGGTGCAGATGTTCCAGCCGATGCTCCAACAACCGTCCTCGACAATGATTCTGAGACAAGTGCAGATGAACAAGAAGACAAAGAGATCCCATCAAACAAAGCTCCATCAATCAGGGTTCAGAAGAATCATCCTCAAGAAAACATCATTAGTAATCTTCAAGAAGGGGTTACTACCAGATCCAGAAGTCTTATTGCTCATGGTTGTTTCATCTCTAAGATAGAACCCAAGAATGTCAATGAAGCTCTCACTGATGAATACTGGATAAATGCTATGCAAGAAGAGCTAGAGCAGTTCAGGAGAAATGAAGTGTGGGAGTTAGTGCCTAGACCTGAAGAAGTAAACATCATTGGCACCAAGTGGATCTTCAAGAACAAATCAGATGAAACTGGAACAGTCACAAGGAACAAAGGAAGGCTAGTTGCTCAAGGATATACTCAGATAGAAGGGGTTGATTTAGATGAGACCTTTGTACCAGTAGCTAGACTGGAATCTATAAGACTCTTGTTAGGTTTTGCTTGTCTTTTGAAGTTCAGACTCTATCAGATGGATGTGAAGAGTGCTTTTCTGAATGGCTATTTGAGTGAAGAAGTTTATGTTGAGCAACCTAAAGGATTCATAGATCCACATCATCCAGACCATGTGTACAAACTAGGGAAAGCCTTGTATGGGTTGAAGCAAGCACCTAGGGCTTTGTATGAAAAGTTAACTGAGTTTCTTGTAAGCAATGGTTACTGTAAGGGTGGAATTGATAAGACTCTGTTTGTGAAGAATGACAAAGGTAAGCTCATGATAGCACAGATTTATGTGGATGACATTATTTTTGGAGGAATGTCGAACTCGATGGTGGAGTATTTCGTCCGACAAATGAAATCTGAATTTGAGATGAGCTTAGTTGGTGAATTGAATTATTTCCTAGGGCTACATGTCAAACAAATGGAGGATTCTATGTTCATATCACAGAGTAAGTATGCTAAAGGCTTAGTCAAGAAGTTTGGCCTTGAAAAGGCTGGTCACAAGAGAACTCCTGCTGCTACACACATCAAATTATCCAAGGAAGAGCAAGGAGAAGATGTTGATCAAAGTCTCTATAGAAGCATGATTGGAAGCTTGTTGTACCTTTTGCTAGCAGACCAAATATCACCTTTGATGTTGGTGTGTGCATGATATCAAGCCGCTCCTAAGGCAAGTCATCTGCTATAAGTCAAGAGAATTATCAAGTACATCAGTGGCACAAGTGACTATGGTATTCTCTATACTCATGATACAAATTCCTCTTTAGTTGGATTATGTGATGCAGATTGGGCAGGTAGTGCAGATGATATAAAAAGCACATTTGGTGGGTGTTTCTTCTTAGGGAATAATTTGATTTCATGGTTTAGCAAGAAGCAGAACTGTGTCTCATTGTCTACAGCTGAAGCAGAGTATATTGCAGCAGGAAGTAGTTGTACTCAACTCATGTGGATGAAGCAAATGCTGAAGGAGTATGATGTTGAACAGGATGTCATGACATTGTACTGCGACAATCTCAGTGCTATCAATATTTCCAAGAATCCCATACAGCATAGCAGGACCAAGCATATTGATATTAAACATCATTTTATTAGAGACTTGGTGGAGGATAAAATTGTCAATTTGGAGCATGTTACAACTGACAAGCAATTGGCTGATATTTTCACAAAACCCCTTGATGCAATCACTTTTGAAAAATTAAGAGGAAATCTATGGATTTGCCTTTTTTAGGCATAGTAATTAGCGTGCCACATCGTGTTAACGGCTAGTTTATCCTTGATCATCATTAACTGCCGTTGTGGCATCAGCAGAGAGAAGGTTACTTTATGGCTCACTCACCCTATAACTACCTCCAATGGGCAAATTGTGTTTCCTCAACCGCTTGTGCATCTATCTTCTTCTAGTCTCATTGTCTCTCATTTTCAATTCTCCTTCATCGTTCTGTGCTCTGTTTGTGTTTGCTCTCGTTTCATCATGTCTCAAAGTTCAGGAAAGAATGACTCTGTCAAGGAAAAGATTGAAAGAATTGCTAAAGGAGTTAAATGCATGGGTTTGAAGAGTGGTTCTTCTCAACCATCTTCTGTGTCAAAGAAAGCTCCTGGGAAGACGAAGACAAGAAACCCAGCAAGAAAGACCTACATGTCCAAGGTTCAGAACAAAGAACCCACAAATGTTCCTCACTATGAGGATGTTTCTGATGAAGAGGAAATCAATGATGAAGATTCTCCTGTGAAATCGTCTCCTGATGTTGTGCTCGATGTTGAGACATCTAGGTCTAAGGAAATTTATGATCAAGAAAATCTTGGAAAGGATTCACTTCTCATGAAGACTCAGGCGATGCTACCCAACCTGATACTTCTGTTTCATCCTCTTCGAAGGATGCTGATCCAAAGAATGGCAATTCTGAGGATACCAATTCTGAAGAGCCAACCCAGGCTCCAGCCCCTGTTCAGGACATCTCTGATGATGATTCTGATGATGTTCCCCTGGCTAAGTCCATTCCTGATAGCGTTGTCACTCCTACTCCGCCAAAGAGATCCAAATCCTCTCCTGTGACTTACAAGTCTAGACAAGCGACTGTGAAAGGTAAGGGAAAGCAAAAGGTTATCAAGAATCCTAGTCAGAAGAAGAAAAGAAATATTCCAGTTGATGTTGAAGACTCTGAGTCAGATGCTGAAGCCGATGTCCAGGACATTCGACCTTCTGAGAAAAAGAAATATTCTGGTAAGCGTATTCCTCAAAATGTTCCTGTTGTTCCCATTGATAGGGTATCTTTTCACTTAGAAGAGAGTGTTCAGAAGTGGAAGTTTGTTTGCAAGAGAAGAATGACCAAGGAAAGGGAAGTTGGTCCTGATGTTCTTGAGTGTAAAGATATTATTATTCTTTTTGAGAAAGCAGGTCTGATAAAGACTATTCAGAATGTTGGAAGGTGCTATGAGAAGCTTGTGAGAGAATTCTTGGTAAATCTCTCTGTGGATGTTGGACTTCCTGAGAGTGATGAATTCAGGAAAGTCTTTGTGATGGCTGAATGTGCTGTGTTCTCACTTGCTATAATCAATCAAGCACTTGGAAGAAGTGCTATTGAATTTGCTGATGAAGACGTGTCCATGGATGCTATTGCCAAGGAACTTACTGCTGGTCATGTGAAGAAGTGGCCTCACAAGAAATTGTTGTCTACTGGGAATCTCAGTGTGAAATATGCAATCCTTAACAGGATTGGTGCTGTGAATTGGGTTCCTACTCAGCATACCTCTGGTGTTTCTGCTACCCTTGCCAAATTGATCTATAGGATTGGCAAGTCTATTGCATTTGATTTTGGTGCTTTTGTTTTTTAGCAGACATTGAAGTATGCTGATACTTGTGATGTGGAGTTGCCTGGAGATCATTCTCAACCAGCATCCTCAGATACTCAGGGCTGATGAAGTGGCTATGTCTCGTGGAGTTCCAATCACCTTGGATCAACGCTTGTTTATGGAGCCACATGTCCTAGACATTGCCATGCCAACCAGCAGGACATATGCTCCTCCTGTGACTGAATCTGGAACTCATGCCATCATTGCTAAATTACAGGAAGTCTCCAAGGCTTTGTAGGAGACAATTAGGGTGAGCACTGCCAGGAAGCTCAAGGTTGATGCTTTGCTTCTCAAGCTGCAAGAAGAAGAATGCCAAGGAGGTGAGCAAAGTGTTGCTGCTACTGCTGCTCAGGATGGGAGCAATGGAGAGGAAGAAGGGTCTGATGAGAGTGAAGAGGAGAGTGTAGAAGAATCTGGAAAGGAATCCAGTTCTGAAGACTAGTCTGTTATGTTATTTTGCTACTTTCTTTTGTTTTTGGATGTATTTGTGCACCCATTGCCAAATTTGTGCTATGGTTTGTAATAATTTGTGCTGCTACTGTGCAGACCTATGTTGCTACTGTGAAGACTATGTGTTTTGCTAGTGTTATCTTTGGTCTGATTAATTTGAAGACAAGTTCAAGACAATGGCTATGTTTGTTTCAAGTTGCATCGTCTGGTTTTTATGTGGATAGCTTATGTGCAAGTAGCTTCTGATAGTAGTCATCGTATGCTAAGTTCTTATAGTACTTTTGTTTGTGTGTTTTTGCTGCTATGTGTTATGTTCCAATTATGCTAGTTGTTGGTATGGATGCATCATTTGAGGGGGAGCTATGCTTAAGGGGGAGAATTGATTCTCTATTTTTTTTATCCTCTCTGGTTTGTGTATTGTTTTAGACAAAATTTGACAAAGGGGGAGATTGTTGGTACATGTTGTCTTGCATTTTGTCAAAACAACCAATTGTCGAAGCAAATGTCGTGGCATCTGATTCTGTGAAGCTAGGGCATCAGTCCTCAGCTTGAGTTTCTGTTGTGGACCCGTTGAAGATTATTTGAAGATATGTTTTCCGTGTTACTTGAGGGTCAAGTAGCTATTCCAGAAGGGTTTTATTTATGGGTTGTTATTTGTTGAAACAATCTTTGTTAAAAGATTGGTTTCTATCTTTACTTGTGCAATAAGTAACAAGATCTATCAAGATTGCGTTTTGAATTGTTGTTGCTGCAATCTGTTACTTCAGCCCGTGCTAACCCTAGAGCCCATGCTGCCGCTGCTGAAGTCTATAAAAGGGATGAAGACCTAAAACTTGAAATCTATCGAAGCTATAGAGAGATCAAGTGTTTTAGGATTTGTGATTGTGTTTTGTCCTTTGTTAGTTGTGAATCCTCTTTACTCACTGATTCTATAAAGCAAAGAAAGGTTCTGTGTGTTTGATTGCTTTCAATCTCTAATTGTTGATTGTGTTCACCAATCACTGTGGCATTGATTGAGAGAAAGTGAGAGGGGCTCTCATACGTAGGTTGAGATACTAAGTAGAAATACACTGGGTAGATTAGGAAGTGAACTATGAATTGTTGTGTTCATGAGTGTCTGTAATTCCTGAATCTTGAGATAGTGGATTTCCTTTGTTTGGGTGCAAACCCTCCGGACATAGGTGAAAGTTTTTCACTGAACTGGGTTAACAATTCCTGTGTTTTGTTTTGTCTGTTTTAAGTTCTGTTTTACTCTTAAGCGATTGTCGAACCTATTGTTCCAGCATCGTGCAGGACATTCGTACTACAGGGAACCTGAATTACAAGCAAGAAAATCATTTTTCAAACGTTTGTGCTTGATTAGAAGAGAGTCATATTTATCCATAATTTCAGATAAAGCAGTTTTAAGTTCAAAAGAAGAAAAAGATGCGAATACCTCATTTTCATCCTCATATATTGACTCAGCTTCTGATGCTGATTCAGCTTTTGACTCTGCTTTTGACTCTACTTCCTTGTCCTTTACAACTTCCATGAGTCCTTTAACAACTGCATCATTAGAATCTTCTTCTCTTGATTCTGAGGCATCAAAAGTCACCATGTGTCCTTTCTTGGCCTTGAAATGCTTCTTTGGCTTCTTTTCTCTTTTCAGCTTAGGACACTCATTCTTGTAATGCCTTGGCTCCTTGCACTCAAAACAAGTGACTTCTTTCGAAGAAGACTTGCGTTGACCAGATGAAGACTCTTGTCTTCCTTTAGCTTTTGCTGATCCTCTGTACTTGTTCTACCTGTGCTTCCATATGCAGTTGAGCCTTCTGAAGATCAAGGAGAGCACATCTTCATCAGAATCTTCAGAAGATTCTTTTGATTCTTCTTCAGCTTAGAGAGCCTTGGCCTTCTCGGATTTGGATTTTAGGGTTATAGACTTTGGCTTCTTCTGAGGTAAGAACTCAACTCGATCTATCTCATGAATTTTCAGGATGCTCACTAGTTCCTCCAGACTTATCTTGTTCAGATTCTTAGACAACTTCATAGCAGTCATCAAGGGCATCCACTTTTCAGGAAGGCTTCTGATGATCTTCTTGGCATGATCAGCAGTGGTGTAGCCTTTGTCAAGCACTCTAATTCCAGCAACAATCATCTGGAATCTAGAGAACATGGCTTCTACAGATTCATCTGGTTCCATCTTAAAAGCTTAATACTTCTTGATTAGAGCTAGAGCCTTTGTTTCCTTGACTTCCTCATTTCCATCGTGAGTCATCTTCAAAGAATCAAAGATAGACTTTGCAGATTCACGATCAGTAATTTTCTCATATTCTTCATATGAGATGGCATTGAGCAGAATGGTTCTTACTCTGTGATGATCTTTGAACTTCTTCTTCTGATATGCATTCATCTTGTCTCTTAGGATCTTCACACCATCTTCATCAAATGGACGTGTGTAGCGATCAAGAACTTGATCCCAAAGATCAGCATCAAAATCCAAGAAAGAAACTTTCAATTCTATCTTTCCAGTAGTCAAACTATTCACCATCAAAGACAGGTGGTTTTGCGCTATAGTTGTCTTTCTGTTCTCCATTTGTGGTGGTCGCCATAGAGTTTTTCACACCGGCCTGGATCACTGAGCACTGTTAGGTGCGGTAATCAAAACTTGCGCTCTGATACCAATTGAAGGTATTAAAAACACTAGAAAGGGGGGTTTGAATAGGGTTTTACGTTTAAAAACTTTCCCTTTAAGATTTTAGGAAATCTTCTCAGTTTCTAAGAACAGAATATGCAAGTGTTCCTTCCAAGAACATAGAGATAGGGTGTAGTACCTATAGTGAAGGGATTGCTATGTGAGAGAATCTAAAGAGGGAATGTGTAACTACCTAGAGAGAGAGAATAACCACTTAGAGAGAGAGTTTAACTGAGTTTAGAGTTTGTTATTGAGAAATGAGCTAAGAGTCCCTTACAAATGGTAACCGCTCCCTATTTATAGGCTAGGGGCTGGGCCTTGTGAATCGACTACCCCTATTGGGCAAGTTGGGCCCAACTCTGAGCTTGCGTGACCGCCACGAGGCGGGCGACCCTGGGCAAGGCCCCCTGGGGAGCTCGCCCAGTCCACAAGTCCACAAGACACCGAGCTCGAAGCATGAGAGCTAAGTGTGTCTTTAAGAATGAAGTTACAAATATTATAATGAAAGTTAGCCTAAGTCTAAGACTACTGGGAAGTGTATTAAATCGCCAACATAGCGTGTAGTAAATAAAAAATATCCTTTACAGATTTCCCAGTCCACAGGTGCGCTTGTGGCGATGAGGGCAAGTTCGCTCGCCTTGCAGCATCAGTGGGCGCTAGTTAGTGTGGTGTCTGACACGTGAGGGTCACGCGTGATGTGTTAGTTGAATCGCAAAGGTCAGCGAATCCTTAGAATCTCAACTGCTACCCTCGAAACGTCCCCTCAAATCATAATAAGGCATGTCTTTTCAGTTCTAAGCCAATCAACCGTTGTAGCTTCTCACTTAATGCGCCGCTCGCACTTCCCAAAATTCTGTACCTTCCCCAAAGTAATCATTTCCTTTCGTCATTATGGGGCACGAATCTCCACTACTTCCACACATTCATAGGAGGCCCACACGCGTCCCTTACCAACAGTCATCCCTTTCCTATAAAAACCTTATTCTTCCACCATTTGCCAATTTCAAACCTTCACTCCTTGCACCCTTACTTTACTCTCAAGAACTCCTCAGAAAATCGCCCCTCCAGCGCCATTGCTCCCCGCCCCTTCGGACTTTCTCTACTCAAATTCCCACTTGCTCTTCTTCTTTCGTTCCTTTTTCGAAAATGTCTCCCAAACGTCGCACTAGAAACTCCTCCCAAAACTCCACCCCGGCACCAACGGCTCCAGTTGACCCCCCTCCCCCGGGAGGAATTCCCCTCCGCGAGGAGGAAGCCACGACCTTCCGGTTCAAAGTATTCGCCACCCTTCCATAATTTGTCTACAAGACGCCTACTCAAGAGGCCATCCGCCAACCCTCTCAGCACACCACTGCCGAGTGCGTCGCCGACGTCGCTCGTCGTGCCAGTAGGCTTTGATCCGAGAAAGCCCTCAAATCTATCCTCTGCGCCAGCGGTTGCAAGAGTAAACACCGTGTATGGCAGAACCGCACGATTGAGAACGCCGCGAAAAAGAAGAGGTCTCACTTCTTCTACGTCTATGAGTACCTGCACCTTGACCTCGGAATAAAATTTCCGTTCTCGTCGTTCCTCTGCCAAGTAATGAAGGCGATTAACGTCACCCCTTCTCAACTGCACCCAAATGACTGGGCTTTTGCGAAGTGTTTCGAGATGCTTTGCGATGCGATTGGCCTTGAGCCCTCAATCACCCACTTCTTCTACTTTTACACCGTGGTGCCCAAGTCCTTGCGATCCCTCGGTTGGATTTCTTTAAAATCCCATGCCGGGCGCTAACGTCTTCATCCTTTCAAGAGCAATGCCAAAGATGGATTTGGTCGCTGATACTTCCGGGTGGTGATCCGTCCCACGTACCCTGAAGTTTTCACTCTGCGGGACGAAACTGCCCGCTTCCCTTTCTACTGGACTGAGGCCCCTTACGATGTCCCCAAGGTGTCAAAGGCATCACTGAGCGATAAAGACAAGATTATTCTCAGCTTCTTCGCCAAAGTCCCCATCCTCGACTGCTCCAAGTTGTTGAAGGTTGCTCACGAAAACACTCTTCTTCAGTTGTTAGGTCAAGATCTCTTCTTGTCACCCATCTTTCCCTTTATCCTGTTTTTAGTCCCGCTAACGTTTCATTTTCCCTTTTCAGAAGAAATGAAGTTCACCAAGGCTATCCAATTTCCCCCAACATTTAACACTGACGGGGGAAAAAAGAGACGCACCGCGGCTTCATATGCTTATGGTGAGGTTGTCGGTCCCTTGCCTAAGAAGAGGGTCAGGAGGGCCAAATAGCTTGTGCCCGGCGACACTTCTATCACTCAAGCAGCCCCGGAGGGCGAAGTCACTACTCCTCCTGCCCACTAGAGAGATGTCGTCGTTAGTCCTGCCCACGAAGATACGGTTGCCACTCACTCAGACCATGTGTCTGAACATTCCTCCCTTCAGGGCGAGACGAGCCTACCTTCTACCCCTGCTGTCCGCTCACCGGATCCCCAACTTGAAACCCAGGTGCTCGTCAATCAGGTGTCGCCCTCGTTGTTTACTGTCAGCCCACTTCACCAAGCTTCTCCTGCTTCTGACCACCAAGGCGTCGAAGGAAGTCACACCGTGTCTTTGGAGGGGGAAAAATAAGGTCCTCAGAGGGACGGCCAATCAGACCCTGTTTCCTTCGTTCTATCTGATCCTTTCTTCGAGAAATGGAGGCGAGATGGAAGACAAAATCTTGACGACCTGGCTCAGGAAGCCATCCTAAGTCTTCTTCGCGCTGGTTTCCTATTTGCAAAGGCCTTTCAAGATTCTGGGCCCTCTGCTGAGGTAGAGGAATTGCGTCGGACAGCGGAGGAACTCCGTGCCGCCACACTTAGGGCTGGCGAGGAACGGAACACGCTATTGACCGTGGTGGCGAGCCAAGAAATTAGGTTGAACCGGCTGGGGTACGAGGTGCATGAGCTTGAAGATGACTTGTTCGCCAGCCAAGGGAGGATTGAAGACTTGGAGGAGGAATCTGAAGAGTTTTTGCAGGAATCGGACGCTCGCACTCAAGCGGTTGCCGCCAAGGAGGAGATTCTTGCCGCCAAAGATGAAGAATTGGTGTCCCTACGTAGTGATTTGGCGTCGAAGGACGAGTCCCTTGTGGCTATGGTGGCTCGGGCTGAGGCTAAAGACCAGGTTGTCGCTGATTTGAAAGCCCAAACATCCTCCGATGTCGAGGCACTTGAGAAGAGGTTGAAGGACGAAGCTGCTGCCGCCGCCGCTGAAAAGCGTGGTCGTGGCTTCTTTCTCGCCAAAGCCCAAGCCTTATAAGGGGAGGTTTTTTGGATAAGAAACTTATCTGACACGTCGCTGACGGGTAGCAGTGATTGCGTCGGACATTACGGGGCGATCCCCAGACATCAAAGTCGTGGTGGGATCGCCACCTTCAGGGAAGTTTTCCGACCGTGCAACTACTACAATTCAGTTATTTCGCAGGAGTATTGCTGAGAATATCCTTTTGTATTGATTTATAAAAAGTGTTTTACATTTTTTAGGGATGCCTCATTAAAAAACTCTCGTGGTGGAGAAAAACATTACATCATTATTTTTAGTCCTAAATTTTTTTTTCCCAGCTAGCCCTGCTCGCCCCGTCGCACCGGTAGCTTCCTTCATCGCCATTCAGAGCACCTCGCCAAGGATCCCATCTTTCACCCCTGAAGTGCTTGCCAGCCACCCTGCATCCTCCGGAGACCAATCCTCTCGCCCGGATGTCTTGTGAAGAAACTGGTTTCCACCAAGCTCGAGTTTCCCCTTTTGCCTCTTTTGCTGTCGGACCGGCTTTAACCTCGTCGCCCCCTTCTTCTTACGTTTATTCTGGCCACCCCTTTGCTGAATAACTTTTCCTTTTCCCCTGTTTTTATCGTAATGACTCCGGGGAATCATCGTCGATGACTTCCCAAACTTTCTCTGATCGCCATTGCTCTGGCGATACTCAGAAAGGGCTGCCGCCTGTTTCTCCGCGCTCCTCTTTCCGTCGCCCTCAGAGTTACTTTCCATGAGAATCATCTTTTTAAACTTGGCCAGTCCCTACTTCGCGTCTTTCTCACTCCAGTCAAATAGGTCTAAATTTTAATCTACCATCTTCTCCAAACGATATTCTTTCTCCCCCGTCAGCCCAGGCTCAATTGTCAAAACTCCCCTACTGAACTTGAAAAGCTCAAGGACGCCGATTAAGCCTGCCCATCCTTCCTCCCCTTGAGGGTCGGTGAACTGCCCATCCCTACATGTCCTCTTTTCAACTCTTTCTTCATAACTGCTCGCTCTACGCCCGTCGTTCCTCGTGTCAGCCAGCTGCAACACTCCTCTGCTCCTGATCGCCTTCTAGGACCTCAATTTCATGGCACCTATGACCTGCAACAGCTCCTTTCTTTCCGTACAGACTCAAGCAGTTGTTGTAACATTCCCTTGCTCTCCGCAGATCAACTGCTATCATTCCTACCTTGTCGTTGTTTAGCGGGTACTTTACCGTCAGGTGAGCCTTTGAAATTACTGCAGATAAGCGATTCAGTGTGTTCCGCCCAATGATGACGTTGTATGGCGCTACCACCTGCAAAACTAGGTACCTCACTCGCAAGACCTTTACATTGTCATCGATTCCAAAAATCGTGTCCAGATCCAAGTGGTCGCGCACCCAAAACTGTTCCCCCGAGAATCCCACTAAGGTTCCTGTGTACGGCTTCAGGTCTTGATCTGTTAGCCCTAGTTCGTCGAATACATCGCCATAGATTATATCATCCAAGCTGCCCTAATCTAGGAGTACTCGCCTCACATTGAAATTATTGATCCTCACCATGACCACTATGGGATCATCCTCATGGGTCTTTATCCCTTCAAAATCAGCCGATGACACCACTATATTTGGATGTCGGAAACCAAACAGAGTTTCTTGTACTGTTCTTACTGCCTTCACGTGCCTCCGCCTCGCCGCCTTCGAATCACCCCCGTCGTCGAAGCCTCCAGCGATCGTATTGATGGTTCCAGCTGGTGGCTCGAAGTCTTTATTAAAGGTTTCTTCGACCACCCCTTTCTTTCCAGTCGCCAACGTCTCCTTCTGATCCTTCACCGGGGTTGAGCACGGTCATCTTGCTGGCGCTCCTCTCGTTGGTGGTCTCCTTGCTGGCGGCCACTCTGCCAGCGATCGCCTCGATCATACTGCTCTGAGCATCCCGCCTTGATCAGCCTTTCAATCTCTTTCTTCAGAGTGATGCAGTCGTTAGTATGGATCCGCGAGGTGGAGTGGTGAACCATGCCATCGTGTTGTGCCTTTGAATGTTGATGGAAACACCATGTTCGTGTCGAAATATAGGTGATCCTTCGGATCCGTCTTTCCACTGTAAGATTCAAGGACGAGGTTCTTCATATTGTCCGGAATTGCGACTTCTATCATTGCCGCCGAGAAAGGCTCGAATTCCACTACAGCTTCCGCCTCTCGCACTCCCTCGTCCTTCTAGTCGTGGCGGAGGTAGTCAAGCTGCTCTTGCAAATAGTCATTCCGTTGCCGAATACTGTCGACGTTTCGGATCAAACGCCGTCAATCTCTATGAGTAACTGGCCACTGAAGCTGTGGGGATCCGTTCTCGGCACGGATCGGGGAATTCTCCATAGTTCCTTGCTGCGAAGGTGAGGTTGGCGGAGAAGGCAGCAAAGGCTTTGGAGAGGGAGGAGGAGGAGGCGGTGGAGGCGGAGAAGGAGTCAGTTTCTCAGATTGCTCGCGACGAACCTCCTCACGACGCGATCTTCCTCTCACACGACGCAGTGGTGAACCGCGCCTCTCCTCTTGAGCCTCACTGCGCTGACGACGAGTTTCCATCGAAAATCAATCGCAAACAAGAAAATCAAACCGAAAACAACTAAAACTCAAAGAATTTCACAGAATTCTGAACTTCTCTCGATTGTAAAGAAATCCACGTAGTCTGGGAATCGAAATTCACTAATCCCCACAGACGATGCCAAATGTTCCTTCCAAGAACATAGAGATAGGGTGTAGTACCTATAGTGAAGGGATTGCTATGAGAGAGAATCTAGAGAGGGAATGTGTAACTACCTAGAGAGAGAATAACCGCTTAGAGAGAGAGTGTAACTGAATTTAGAGTTTGTTATTGAGAAATGAGCTAAGAGTCACTTACAAATGGTAACCGCTCCATATTTATAAGCTAGGGGCTGGGCCTTGTGAATCGACTTCCCCTATTGGGCCAGTTGGGCCTCGCGGGGAGGCCCAACTCTGAGCAATTAAATGAGCAGCGGCAGAGAACAATTGAAAAGTGGACGCAAAGTATGCAGATGAGTCATGTTGAGGTTAAGTCAATAGAAGCGGCAGGTGGCCTCATGTGTTTGTGGAGAGAGGACAGCATACAAGTTCAGTCAGTGGTGACTGATACTAATTTTATCTTTCTGAGTCTAAAAATTCCAAATTATGAACATACAGTACTGGTGGGGAACGATTACGGGCCACATACTTTGGTGGAACACAGAGTATTTTTTGAGGCCTTGAAAGCTCATGTGTTGAGCCATGTTGGTATGGTGTTTCTTGGTGGCGACTTTAACGTTGCGCTTCTGGGTTCGGAACGTTCTTCAGGTGAAGTGCTTGATGTAGGTGATGCAGTTTTTCAGCAATTTGTCAGGGATAGTAACTTAACAGATTTGCCTCTTCTGAATGGCAAGTATACTTGGTTCTCGAGCCGCAATGATGGCCTATGGAGTCGATTGGACAGATGGTTGGTGCCTGATGAGGCAATCTATTGCAATTTGCAGTCTGAGTTCAATAGGCGCCTCCGGTTATTTCTACTGCTAGTTGTTGTTGTTGTTTTGCTGCTGCTGTTATTGTTGTTGCTGGGTCATGTTGTTGTTGTCATTTTGTTGTATGTTTGTCCTGTTTGCTGTTTGCCGTTGATGTTGTTGCTATTTTGTGTTGCTATTGCTGGTTGTTGTTTGTTGTTTGCTGTTTACTGCTGTTGCTGGTTGCCATTGGCTGGTGCTGTTAATTTCGATGCTGTTACTGGTGTTGCTGAGTTTGCTGTTTGCTGGATGTTGTTGTTGTTTGATGGTGGCTCTGTTGCTGTTTTTTGGGGACTAAATTCACATGAAGCTATAAAATTAAGCAAAGAGGATTTTTCAGATGTGATTTCCATGTGTGTTACTTTGATGTTTATAGTTGCAAAGTGGATATCCCAAGCTTGTGGTACTCTTTTTCCTTACTAGGTTTTTATCTCATTGGGTTTTTCCTAGTTAGGTTTTAATGAGCCTCTTGCTTGGCATTACGTTGATGCCATTTTGCGGGTTGGTGGTGGGTTTTTTATTCAGATTCTTGTACTTTGAACTCAGATGTTTGCTCTTTTTGCACCGGTCTTCTTTTAATATTATATATCTTCCATTTAAAAAAACAATTTATTACTCTACATTGAAAATTTGACTATGGTTATTTTGGTAAAAATGTAAATTATTCTCCAAGATTCAATCACAGATGTCTGTTTCACAACTATCTCATTGTCCTCTTGCATTCCCAAATTCATTCACTAAACTTAATTGTAAAAATCAATGCATTCATTCATAGGGATCCCAAGAACCTTTGAAGAGACCTTCAATATTCTTCAGTTTTTTAAACCTTCAATCTTCTTCAAAGCTTAAACTATAGGTATAAATATTTCTTTGCTCCATACTTTTTTTTACCAGTTTTCTTATATGATTTCATAGATTTGTTGCTTCATTGATTTGTATGCCACTACAAATTTTGGTTTTGTGCATTACTTTATGTTCTTGTTTTGCTTGAATTTGCAGCACATACTTAGTGGATCAGTTCATTTTCTTCTTCACAGTTTCGTTGATTTTCCTATTATTTTGTCTCTATTCTTCCCTCACCTTGAACTAATGTTTTATATTTTAATTTAAAAATAGAGTATAAAATTTATGTACCACTGCAACTACTAGAAGTCAGGGGTCGATGTTAGTATATGGTGAAACACTACACATATGAGAAATTTTCAGTAATTTTACTGACACGGATGGGCTATGTACGTAGCATACAAATTAAATTTACATGAGTAATGAACACGCCAAGTCTATTTGGTTTTTTAAAAGGGGTATTTTAAATCATGTCTTTATCTTCTCTTCGTTCTAAAATTTTAGTCCCTTCTTCATCTCTTAGAATATAACAAGATATCTTATTGTATTTTTAATGTAAGGCAATTTAGACTATTTTTTAATGGTATTTTTAATGTTTGCTTGATGATTTGCTTCAAAGAATCTCCTCCACTCTTTCTTTCTTCTTTGTTATCCTCATATTCGTTTTTCTATAAAATAAAATTATCAACAATTGTATGTTCTCTCTCTTATTCTCCCCTTGAATAATGCTTCTGATCTAACTTTCTCTCTCTGTTCCCTTAATTATGTGGCGTTGGCAAGTCTTTTCAGGACAACAATGCTCATTTGTTTCGATACAAAAGTAACAAATCTTGAAATATAAGATAACCTCTTTGCCATTCCATTCTTAACTAGATGTGTCATGTATAAATTTTTGGTCTTCGTGAGGCATCTACAGGAGATTTCATTTTGGAATTAGACCTTTGATAAGATGTTGAGTTGTTGGCCAAGACAGTGTGTCATTACAAGGAGTACACATAGCCTTGGGCTTGGTGGAGGTTCACCACCAATGCAAAATGAATGTGGAATGGTGTTCACCAGATTAATGTTCAGATGACTTTAGTCTATAGAGCAGTTGAAACACAATCATAGCAAGAAAAATGGTAACCACTTGGGTTCAACAAGGGGGTCATTGTTGTTCTTGTGGTTGTCTTGCATTTTGTCAAAAACAACCTAATGTCGAAGCAGATGTGGTGCCATCTGTGAGACCCAAAGTTTTAAGTTTGGAATAAATTGAATAAAATTTCTTTTCACGATTAATTTAATGTAACGTGAAGGAAAACCTGAACAAGTGTTTATTGAATGAGATAAATTTGTGAAGGAGAAAGTTCAGGAAAAAACTGAGGATTGTATCAAAGTCGATAAAAGTTATCACGCGATTAGTATTCGCTTAAACCTAGGTCAAGAACGCTAGAAAATAGCTAATTTACGTTTTTAGACACGACGGAAATTAATTCCAAAAATCTTCAGAGAAATGTTAGAATTTCTCTTGATCGTCTCTAAACAAGCGTTTCGATGCGAAACCCTGGAATGTACGAACGCCAAATTCCAATTCTCGGAAGTTTGCCGAAACCGAAACCCTGATAGTTCAGAAACCCTAAAATCTACGGACGATGAAGACTTTTTCTATTCGGAGCTTCAAATGAAGATTCCACTCGCGCTCGCCTATTTCTTTCGTTATTTCTAATCTTTCTTCCGAACGAAGTTTTCTCATCCGACATCAACTGCAAAAAGTAGTTTTCGGGTAAAACCGATTTACACCGACTTTTGATCGTTTGATTAAATTCCAAGAAACCTGTTTTGAGTTCTGGAATTCTGTCGCCAGAACCTATCTTAGAATTCTCTGAGGATTACGCAGGAAAAATCGGAATCGCGAAATTTTCATTTTTCCAAATTTTCCAAAACCTATAAATAGCGGGAAAATGGAAAAATTTTCAAAAAAAACTTCCCATTTTCTTCCCCAAACCCGCGAGCTCCAAGAGAGAAAGAGAGGATTCTGATTTTCGCCGTTTCTTGCCCGTTTGCTGCACCGATCGTTGCTAATTGAAGAGCTCGAGGTAGGATCACCATATCTAACTTCTGATCGTCGTTTCTATCGACTTCTTCTATGTCTTTCTGTGCTCAAAGTTTTGAGCTTTTTGTAAAACTGTCTAAATAAGCTGATTTCAGTGTCTAAACATATTCCCTGCATGCTCCTGAGCGTGTTTAGCGGATTACATTTTGCCGAATGTCGCCGAAATGTCGTCGGGACCAATTTCTGTTGGAAAAACCCATTTTTGGGCAAAGTTCCATTCTTTAAGCTGAAAATTCACGACTTAGCTTAGTGCTAGTAGGATTAGTTGTCATAAACGTCGTTGTTGACGTACCCATCCAATTTTTTTTTCGAAAATCCAGTTTTGAAATTCTGAGCTGAAAATAATGACCAAAATACCCCTGCAACAGTTTTTGATCCGAAAATTTTTCTGAGCTTAGAACCGTCTTAGTTACGGCTAATGATAACCTAGGAACCAAGTTTGATCGAAGAAAAATCGACCCCCCCTAATTAGGGAAAGTAGCCGAGAGCTCCATCAAGGGGGGAGGGAATTTCGTTTTTTCGAAAACTTGTCTCAACGCGCTAGATTGTCGAACGTAGGAGTTTGTAATGTTTCGTGTAACCCTAGTGCGTATTTTTTGCTGAGTTTCTGACTCTTTGTGTTTGATTTCTGTGATTTGTCCTAAGGTTCGTTTGAAGAACTTTGTGGAGTTCAAGAAGAGGATTGTGAAGGAAACTTGGAGGAGCAAGCTGGAAAACCAACCGGTGAGGGCTTCTCACTGAATACTAGATAATGAATTAGGTGTCGACGATTTCGACTTGATTTATTGTTTATGCACTTGATTGTGGTTGATTGGGAAAAACGTTTTCTGAGGCTACGGCTGACAATTGATAATCTTTAATTGCTTGATTGTTGTTGAGATTGATTCACATGCTAAGTGCTACCTGGTTAATCTAGGATGTGTGATATTTGCCTATATGCTAAGTGCTAATTGGTTATTCCTCAATGTGCTGTTATATGTGCCATGACTGTTGGATTGTACTGTTTTGAATATGCAAGTACACATATATCTGTTATTCGGCAGAGTGAGGATAACGGGCTGTTACGCCAGACTTTATTGTGAGTTTTGAGGAAGTTGATGGGACGGACCGAGGTTCGGACCCTTGATATTGTTTTGATGGATCGAGACCTTCTCTGGGAATTGTTTGGGTTCATGGGATCTTTTGAAACTTATAAGACTTGAGATAAAACTAAACGGAAATTATTTTACAAGGAAAATTCATAAGACATTAAACAACCTCTAAACCTTTAATTAATGATTACAAATTCAATTAAGAGCTTAAGACATGAATATTAGCCTTTGGAAAATGAGAAGTGTCGCCGAGTCCAAGCTTTGAGGAAACTAATGAGTTTCCCAGTATGTTATACTCTCCCGCTCGATGAGCTGATTTGTTGTTTGGGCTATCTAAAGGATAAGCCGAGAAATTGATAAGTTTCCAAGTATGTTAATACTCTTTCGCTCGATGAGCTGATTTGTTGTTGAGCTATCTGAAAGATAAGCCGGGAAACTGGTAGTTTCCAAGTACATTGGTACTTTTCGCTCGCTGAGCAGATTTTGACCATCGGATGGAGATGAGTCGGATGATTCGAGAAATCATCATGAGTTACTTTTTATAATTAATTGTCTTTTGTCGCAGAATCGACATTTACCTTAGGGTATTCTTTTTAGAGACAATTAGTTAGCTAGAACATGTGACGACGTGACGAGTGAGGTCGGAGACGTTGTTTGGCTAACCACTTGCATTCATGCACTCATTGAGGTTAATACACGGTGGGATGCCGGACCTCGTTGGATTCCAAAAATGGTCATAAGACCCGGATTTCCATGTAAGAACACTGCGGTGATTCTTGGTAGCAGACGGAAATGGCAGGCCTGCGGGTTTACTGCTGATCTGACTACACTTTGTTTGGTATAAGAGACACCCGAGCAGAAATGGTCCCACTGTGGCTGGTGTTAGGGCTGACTCGTTGGTGCCCATCCCTCCAGAATGCATCTTGTTCCTTTGCATATGCATTTCATGCACCATTCATGCTGATTTTAGTTGCTGTTTGTAATTGTTGCCTGTTAATGTTTTGAGATATGTTATTTGCCAGCAAATGTTATATATTCCTATTTGACAGGTTTTGCAATTTATAATGTTGACATTCGTAAGTAAGCCTATGTGGCTAATATTTAATTTTTACCTATTGGATGTACTATTATGTAATTCTTTGAGTTGACCCTTGCGCGTGCTACCTGTGTATGGGGGGCTATGTATGCCCTTTTTGTCAGATGATGTCGATGTCCGACTGGTTCGAGATGGTTGTCCCTACGGGGGGGACCAGATTTGAGTTGCTTGATGCAGACACCCCGGGCTCTTGGGTGGTCAACCCCGCAGGTCACCGAGCCATTTACACGGGGCGTATTATGGAGGACCACGTGGACCGAATGGGGAACCTGACGCAAGGAGTCTTGAGACGCCACACGGTTAGCTTCAACCTACCACCAGGCGTGCATTGTGGCCCTGGAGTTGTGGTACCGCCACCTTCATCTGAGGACGAGGAGGACCCTTCAGAGGAGTTGCCTGTAGGAGGCGCTTTGTCTGAGTCTAGCTAACCCACCGTCGCGGCTGCTGCTGTCTTGGGTTCGGGTACAGTACCCGTGGAACCCGCTGCGAGGACCGATGTCGTCATCGACGTGATCGTCTTGGATTCATATTCAGACGACGATCATGGTGGCGCGTAGTTGGGAGTGGTGTGTAGTACTCCTCTAGTCGGGATTAGGGTAGGAGTAGCGTCGTGGCTCTGATCATCAGCTTTTCTCATTTTGGGGCAGGGTAGGTCCCCGACCTATAGCTTCTTGTGTGGTTCTCTTGACGAGAGTCACAGGGAGTTGGTCGGTTTAGGAGGTCTTCGGACTGTTTTGAGATTACCTACTTTCTGGTTGGAGGACTGTATATCAGGATACTAACTCTATATTTTGTGTTGTACATATTTGCCGTCAGGCACTACTTTCCCGTCACTGGAGGTTACTCGTGACGTGGCTTACTGGTTACTGTGGGGAGTGTATATATTGTATATTAGTCTTGTTTATTGTTCGTCGATGCATCTTTAAATCCGACGAGTCTTTATTTACTGAAAACAAATATCGAAAAAAAATATTCACGTTTTTCCGCTTTTATTTTCTTTTTGTTACTAAAGTGACGCCACCGAAATCGGGGTGTCACACCATCTTCCTCTGTGTAGCACGGGACATTAGTCTCATACTTGGAGGGCTTATGTGTGCCCTAGAAAAACTGATGAAGATTTGTTTTGTGGTTACTTGTCGTTTAAGTAGTTGTATCGTGGCTTCATTTGTTGTTGGCTGGCTTATTTGTTGAGACAATCTCTAATTGAAGATTTGTCTCTATTGTTTTAATGGTGGATTGATTTGTAAAGCAATCATAATTCTGGAAGATTGCGTTTGGATTTGTTGCTGTTGGACTATTTTCTTGAGCCTCTGCAAACCCTAGTGCCGCTGCTGAAGTATATAAATATGAAGACCTAAAACGTGAAGACTACTAATGCTTTGAGAGAGAAGATCAAGTGTTTTAGGATTGATGTTTTGTCTTAGTCCTTATTTCTTTGTTAACAAACCTTGCTATGAAAGTCACTGTAATTGAGGAAGCTTAAGACATTGGTAGCATGAAGGTTGATGAACTCATTGGATCTCTGCAAACATATGAGCTAACTTTTGGTGGCAAGACTGAGAAGAAAAACAAGAGTATTGCTTTTGTGTCAAACACTAACGAGGATGATGATATTGTTTGAGTAGGTGAAAACCTCTCTGAAGCTCTAGCTTTTCTTGGTAGAAAATTTAATAGAGCTTTGAGAAAGATTGACAAGAGAACAAGGTCTAAGGTCCTAGACATGAACTTTCAGCGAAAGACCAAAGAGGAAAATAAATCTGGTCAGAATAGAGGAGTGCAGTGTCATTAATGTGAATGTTATGGTCACATTAGAACTTAATGTGATACCTATCTTAAAAAGCAGAAGAAAGGCATGGTGGTAACCTGGTCAAATGAAGACACATATGAGGAAGATGAGGTTTTTACTAATATGGCTACTGCATTCTCTGGAATGGTTGATGAACCTTACACTAGTGATGAGGATATAACAGGTGAAGAACTAGCTGTGACATATAGGTTACTGCATAACAAGTGGAAGGAAGCATGTAAACTTGTGAGAGAGCAGGAAAGTGAAATAGAACAGCTAACTTCTCAAAAAGAAAAACTGTATGAGATCAGTACTAAGCTGAAAGAAGAGCTTGATGACTAGAAATCAAAGTTGGAAGATATTGATACTTTTGAAAAGGTAAATTTGATGGGCATTAATGCAGGGTTACAAGAGGAAGTAGCATCTCTGAAGAGCAAGCTTGAAGCCACACACAAATCCCTTCGAATGCTGAATAATGTTTCTGACATGCTAGATGAGATACTTAAAGAAACAAGCAAACAAGGGAGAAGTTTGAAGGGTATTGATTTTGACTACAGGACTGCTAACAAGGAAGGTCAGAAGGGATCAAAGGAATTTGTAGCTGCTGCAAAACAATCTGAATTCAAGAAACCAAGCAACTATATGTTGTCAGGACAGATGTCCCAGCATGTACCTCGACATGTGACT
The DNA here is from genome assembly GCF_012489685.1 of Lotus japonicus. Lineage (NCBI taxonomy): Eukaryota > Viridiplantae > Streptophyta > Magnoliopsida > Fabales > Fabaceae > Lotus > Lotus japonicus. The sequence continues at coordinate 39,976,772 of NC_080045.1, read as the reverse complement.
CCTCGGTACAAAAGTGTCAACAGCGCCCCATGGAGATGCACTATTGTGGGAGAAATGGTCATATAAGGCCTTACTGTTTCAAGCTATATGGTTACCCTCAGATACCAAATCAGTCAAGTAGTTCAGAAAGCACCCAGGTGAAGAAGAAATGGAAACCCAAGGGCGAGTTCTCAAGTCTCATTGCTCACACATCCTTCAGAGCTGCATCAAGGGAAGACTGGTATTTTGACAGTGGATGTTCAAGACACATGACAGGAGACAAGAGCTATCTGGAAGATATCAAGGGTCACTCGAGCAACTATGTCAATTTTGGAGATGGAGCCAAAGGGAAGATAGAGGGAATTGGAAGACTTGTAGATTCTGGATCTCCTGATTTGACTGATGTGTTACTTCTTAAAGGATTAACTTCTAATCTAATCAGCATAAGTCAACTCTGTGATCAATGGCTTGATGTGAAGAACAGTAAAACAGAATGGGTAGTTACTACAGATAATCAAGAAGTACTAATGAGAGGAGTCAGATCAAAAGATAATTGATATATGTGGATCTCACAAGAGAAGTCTCACATCTCAAGATGCTTGATTTCTAAAGAAGATGAGATAAATCTGTGGCATCAAAAACTAGGGCATCTCAATCTCAAGAGTATGCAGAAGATCATCACTGAAGAAGCCATAAGAGGTCTGGCTAAATTAAAGTTGGGTGAAGGAAGAATGTGTAGAGAATGTCAGATTGGCAAACAAACCAAGATGTCCCACAAGAAGCTCCAACATCTGACCACAACAAAGGTCCTTGAGTTGTTGTACATGGATCTCATGGGTCCCACGCAAGTTGAAAGTCTGGGAGGAAAAAGGTATGTGTTTGTTTGTGTTGATGATTTTTCCAAGTATATTTGGGTGGACTTCATTAAAGAAAAGTCAAATACTTTTGAAATCTTCAAGAACCTCTGTCTGAAACTTCAAAATGAGAAGAGTCGTGTCATTGTGAGAATTAGAAGTGATCATGGTAAGGAGTTTGAGAATTCCAAATTCTCTGAATTCTGTGGATCATCTCCTATCACACCCCAACAAAATGGAGTTGTTGAAAGGAAGAATAGAACTCTGCAGGAATCAGCTAGAGTTATGTTGCATGCCAAAAATATTCCTTATCAGTTTTGGGCTGAAGCCATGAACACTGCTTGCTATATTCATAACAGAGTTACTATTAGAGCACGAACATCCTCTACTCAGTATGAAATATGGAAAAGAAGGAAGCCTACAGTGACCTTTAGTGGCTGACCAGGAAGACGTGAAGAAAGAACGATGGGGATCGAATGCACGAGGATGGATGAGCTGAGTAGCTATTAGCAGGAGCAGCTTGTGGGTGTGTTGTGCATACGTGTGTGAAGTATAGTATGTAGCTGGCTGTTAATAGCCTGTAAATAAATAAGGACTTTGGTTCCTTGATTAGCTTGTCAAAACTGACTTGTGGGACTAGGTTTATTCTCTTTCCTGTTTAAGATGTTTAAGACTATGCTATGGTTATGTTTGTGTAACATGACTCTATGTGAACTAATATGTGTGAGTATGTTTATATGTTGATCTTTGTCTCTGCTTTATTTTTAATATGCATGCTTGAGGGAAGGGAATGAGTCGGATCGCGACAAGTTGGTTGGTATCAGAGCTGATCTTTCTAGGCATGAGTTATGGCCTAACTTGCTTCCTAATGTAAGCAAGAGGATGTGTTCGTAGTTGGATTTTTTCTAATCCTCATTTGATTATAGGTGAAGTCGAGAATTCTACTCTTGGTTGGGCACAGGTAAAATATGGCTGCTAGAAGTAATCTTATTATTGTTGCTGCCCTAGCCGACCTAGCTGAGATCATGAGGGTTCAGGCCGAGGTGTCTTAGGAACAATTAAGGGCTTTGCAAAGGAACAACATTCCTACAGGAGAGTATCACGGGTTAGACAAGTTCTTGAAAAGGGATCCTCCCACGTTTTAAGGAGAGCATGATCTTGAGGGAGCGTATCTCTGGATCATGAAGATTGAGAAGATCCTTCGTTCGATCACTTGCACTGAAAACCATAAGGTAACGTATACCGGTTACTTGCTAACTAGAGAAGCTGAAAATTGGTGGACTTATGCCAAGGAGAGACTACTTCAGACAAACCAAGCAATCAATTGGGCAGTATTCAAAGGAGCATTCATGGAAAAGTATTTTCCTGAGGATGTAAAGAGGAGGAAGGAGGTCGAATTCCTTGAGTTTAAACAAGGAACCATGTCTGTTGGTCAGTATGCAGCCAAGTTTGAGGAGTTGGCTCAATTCCATTCGTCTTACTGCGATGTTGCAAATGAGAACTCTAAATGCATCAAATTTGAGAATGGATTAAGGCCTGATATAAAAGCTGCTATTGGATACCAACAGATACGCAACTTCTATGCGCTTGTGGATAAGTGCAGAATTTATAAGAGGGACGACAAAGCGAAGGAGTATCTGTAACATCCCGACTTGACGACTGGTCTCACGGTACAACACGAGTCTTTTCAGTGCGCTTTGTCCTCACTCGCGCACTTCTCAAGAAAACTTCCCAGGAGGTCACCCATCATAATATTGCTCCAAGGCTAGCACACTTAACCATGGAATTCTTATGAGTTGGGATCTGAAAAGAAGTTGAAACTTGTTGTTATTGGTAGTACAATCAAATCATATATGTCCTCCTCAACTGTATAGTCCATCCCTACACAGTCTCGTAATACCTCTTGTTCGGGTTGAAGGTATGAAAAACGGTAGAAAGGGGGGGGTTTGAATAACGTTTTCAAGATAAAACTTTCACCTTAAAGATTTTAACAAATCTTTCGAGAACTAAGTGCTAAAGATAAGAGATAGAAAAGCACACAAGGATTTTTATCCTTGTTCACTTGATAAATCCCTCAAGCTAATCCAGTCCACCCGTTAAGGTGATTTCTTCCTTCTTAGAATGAAGGCAATCCACTAATCAGGTAAGTGTTACAACTGCACTTGAAACCTACAAGTGACTAACAATTACACTGACTTAGCTCACACTAAGATTCACTCTCTTAGTCTTCTCTAGGATCCGATCAACCTTGATCTCCTAAAGGTAACTAAACAAACTGTTTAAGAAAGAATGTTTAAAAAGGATTTGCTTCTGAAAAGCTAATAGTAAACACAATGAATTCAGATGAAAGAATGCTTAGAAGGTTTTTGAATATAGCTTGCGCGTGTGTAATTCTTCCAACAGCATCTTTCAATCTTCAGCCTCTATTTATACTCCAAGGATTAGGGTTTGAACGCTGCATGGAAATGCTACCGTTGGAGGGCAGTTCTGGAAATTCCAGCTTTTGCTGTGGCTGAGAATGTTAGGTAGGTCGTCAGGATAGTACATTTTGCTTTTGTACTTGGATAGTGACTTGACCTTTAAACCTAGGAGACTTCTGATCAGGGGAGTGCTTCATGTTGGAACTTGTGAAGCCGGTTGATCAGAGTCAGAGGGAAAGCACAGATCCTCTGACCGTTGTATCTTCTGATTCTGAACACAGAGGGAAGTACATGGTCTTCAGAGTTTCTTGCTTCAGGACATCAGAGTTTCCACTTTTCAGCTTCTGGATCTTCAGAGTCTTCTACACCATCAGAACATCTGAACCTTCAGAGTTTCTTGGTTGTCAGAACATCTGGATCTTCAGAACTTCAAGTGACTGAGGCCCCGTTTGGAAAAACAGCTTAATTAAGCACTTATGGTCATAAGCGCTTATGACATAAGCGCTTATTCATAAGTTATTTTTGAAAATTTATTGAAATAAATTAAAAATAAGTTGTATATAAGCATAAGCTGTTTTTCATAAGCTATCCTGAGTAGCTTATGAAAATAAGCTGAAAATAGCTTATGGCAGGTCATAAGCTGTTTGCATAAGCCCTCCCAAACACTGGCATAAGAGCTTATGCTGTCAGATAAGCTCAAATAAGCTCTTCCAAACTGGGCCTGAGTCCATATCAGAGCTTGTATAACTTCTGATCTTCTGAAGCATTTCTACTGTTCAGAGTGAACATAGATGTTGCGATAGCGTTGCTTGGGTCACTCTTCATACACAGTGCTTCTGATTTGTGTGAGATTAAATTGAGGTCAGAGCCTGTAAATAGCACACTCAGAAAAACACGTTAGAGTACCATAATTGTACATACTTAAATGTTAACTTGTAATCATCAAAACATAGAGTTGTACTACTCGATCAAAACTTGATCTTACACGGGTGTGGTGCGTCCCTCCACATAGAAGGCGATCAATTCTCGCCCTCGTCAGCTCAGGGCGTCACAGGCCCACCAACTTCTGCTTGGTTCGTCCTCGAACCACACCGTACTGGGAGAGGTCAACTCTGATACCAACTGTAACATCCCGACTTGGCGACTGGTCTCACGGTAACAACACGAGTCTTTTCAGTGCGCTTTGTCCTCACTCGTGCACTTCTCGGGGAAACTTCCCAGGAGGTCACCCATCATAATATTGCTCCAAGGCTAGCACACTTAACCATGGAGTTCTTATGAGTTGGGCTCCCGAAAAGAAGTTGCAACTTGTTGTTATGGGTAGTACAATCAAATCATATATGTCATCCTCAACTGCATAGTCCATCCCCTACACAGTCTCGAAATACCTCTTGTTCGGGTGTGGTGCGTCCCTCCACATAGAAGGCGATCAATCCTCGCCGGCCTATGACGCCCTGAGCTGACGAGGGCGAGGATTGATCACCTTCTATGTAGAGGGACGCACCACACCCGAACAAGAGTTATTCTGAGACTGTGTAGGGATTGACTATACAGTTGAGGAGGACATATATGATTTGATTGTACTACCCATAACAACAAGTTGCAACTTCTTTTCGGGAGCCCAACTCATAAGAACTCCATGGTTAAGTGTGCTAGCCTTGGAGCAATATTATGATGGGTGACCTCCTGGGAAGTTTCCCCGAGAAGTGCACGAGTGAGGACAAAGCGCACTGAAAAGACTCGTGTTGTTACCGTGAGACCAGTCGCCAAGTCGGGATGTTACAGTTGGTATCAGAGTTGACCTCTCCCAGTACGGTGTGGTTCGAGGATGAACCAAGCAGAAGTTGGTGGGCCTGTGACGCCCTGAGCTGACGAGGGCGAGAATTGATCGCCTTCTATGTGACACATCTATGGTCATAAAAGTGGAACTCTTAAATTCTCCAAAATAAATCACACTTACACATCAAAAACTAGGTGTACTCCCCCTTTTTGTCATAAGCAAAAAGTATGGGGTGTGAAAAACTCAGCTTGAAGTACAAGGTACTCCCCCTCAGAGAAGGTCTGAGTGAAAAGATGGAGAAATAAACGCGGTAAGAATGAGAGTTACGCGAAGTAAAGAAGGGAGTTAATGCAGAAGAAAAACGTTTACCACCGGCCATGGGAGTAAAGAGAACTTCAGTTACCAAGGACTTAACCTCGAGAAACTGTAGGAGCAATAACTTCCAATGAGAGATTGAAGCTTATATAAAGCGATTTAGAAGAGGGTAAGCTTCACACTCGATCAATTCCATAAAAGGAAATAGCATCATACATGGTAGCACTGGAAGAGCTCAGAAGGAAAGCCTTCGAGGAGGACTTGTTCCTTAACATCCGGCACCCGGATGGTACACGAACAATACATGAGCTGACGAAGACATTGCTCGAAGAGGACCTTTGTCCAGAGCTTGAGAAGGATTTGAAAGAATTCCTTGCTTTCGTGGAAGAAACTCAGGAACTCAGCCAGCTAGAGCTGAGGTTGCTGGAAGAGAAAGAAGCCATAGAAAAGAGACTCAAGACGACAGAAGAGAGTCTGGAGAGGGATGAGCTAAACGTCAATCTCAACAACGTCCAGTATTCATTGGAGCGTCTGGAGAAAGAGAGGGTAGAGCAGCGCCAAGAGTGCAAAAGAATGAGGAAGGATCCTCCATTCTAGATTTAGGGAAAAAGAAATGTATAATGTAAAAGCATAATTTATCATGAATAAAGAAAATTTTCCAATCACAAAATTATAGATATATATATATATATATATATATATATATATATATATATATATATATATATTTGCATGTGCAATGAGAAATAGCAACTAACAAAGCAAAGCAAATAATGTAACTTAAACAAAATAAAATAGAAATAAAAATAAATTAAGTTAAGAAGGAAAACGAAGAAATCCTAAGACTAAGGCTTGTCAGAGCGACGCAGAAGTTCCTTAAGAATTTGCTTCATGTCCATCAACAGAGTCTCATGAGTATCGAGACGTTGTTCCATGATATCGAGTCTGGAAGAGCTTGACTGTGTGGAGCTAGAAGGAACATTCTGAGCAGATTGATGAGCTGGAATGGAAGCAGAAGCAGCAGGAGTAAAGACCACTAGTGCGAGAGCTTGGCATCTAAGGGCTTCAGCTTCAGCTTCAAGTCTCTCAGCTTCTAATCTTGCTTGTTCATCCTGAGCTGCTGCTTGACGTGCAGCTTCCTCTGCTTGCTCTTTCTTTCTTCTGGCCTCTTCAACAGCTTCAAGGAGCTTATTTCTTTACTGTTGTTCATGCAGAGCCACTCTCCTTGTAAACCGCTGCCTAGCAGCCTCAATCCTCTGATCCCTTTCTGCAGTCAGATGCCTCATCATAATAGGAACCTGAGCTACTAACCAAGTACTCAGACTATTCCACTCGTCAGCAACAGAGTCAGCATTCTCACTCAGGTCAGTGTGACCTTGCACATTGCGTAGCATCAATGAAGCTTCATGATTAAAAACATTAATGCACTCAGAGAGAGAGGTTGGTCTGAGGTATGTGTAGGGAACAATGGAGAGGTTGGTTTCAGGAGAGGTTGGGTGGTTGCTACTGTTTGCCTCAGAGGCACCTTGAGGAGAGCCAATGTTAAAGGTTTGGACATGTGGTTCAGAGGCTCCAAGGTGTGGTTCAGAAGTTTCAACCAGAGGATGTGGTGATCTAACCAAAGAGTGGTTAGACACAGAGTGTTCTGGTTCTGGTTGAATTGGCTCTTGATGGACAGGGTCAGGTTGAGCTTGTTGGGCTAAAGGGTCTGCCTCATGTAAGGGATCAGCCTGGATAGGATCATCTGGGTCAACTAGACGTTCTGGTCTAGGTCCAGGGTATCTCCTAGGGCTTGGTACTGTAAGGTAGTACTCTGGGATGGCAGACATTTTTCCTTTTCTGACTTCCATGAATTTACGATGTGACTCAGAGTTGTTGGAAGGTGAGGAGTCAGCAACGTTGGTTGGGAATGATACAGAAGTATAGGCAGTTGAAGAATCTGTATCATTGGTTCTAGCAACCGGACGTTCTGATGCTCTGGGGACAGAGTGATCAGACGTTCTTGGTTCAGGTTCAGGTTGTTCAGGAATGATGGTTTCAGGTTCAGAGGGTTCAAGAATAATGGGTTCTTGTTGGATTGTGATGGGTGAGGTTGGTTCATCTGGACGTGGGGTCTGAAGCATATTCCACAGAATGGCTTCTTGCTGGGAAGGTTGGAAAAAGGAAGACCTTGGGGAATTTGGTGGAGATGTGGTTTGGGTAGCCGGTTGAGACTCTGGGATAGTAGTGAGTTGGGTGGATGTGCGTTTGAGAAGAGTAGAGATGGGGAGTGCATCAATAGAATTTAAATCATCATCAGATTCAATGATAGCAGACTTACTTGTACGCACGGCAGACCGAGTCACTCTGGCAGAAGTCTCCATCCTGATGACTGCAGCAGCAGGTTCCACACGTGTAGGCTTCACCACTATTCTGACTTGTTTCTTCTTCTTCTTGGGAGGAGAAGGACCATCTTCATTATCACCATCATCTGGCTTAGTGGTTTCAGCATGCTTCCTCTTAGGCTGGTCAGCCTTCTTCTTCCTCTTCAGAGGAACATCAGACTCCTCAGAGGATTCTTCCAAGACCATCTTCCTCTGAACTTTCCTCTTGGGAGGAGAGTCAAACTCTGGAGCTGGTGGCAGTCGTCTGAAGAACTCATCTACATCAATCTCATACCCTTGTTGCTTCAGATCATCAATATAGCATAGAATAGCTTCTGGGTTGTCTGCTTGGGTCCACAGAGGGAAGTCATTCAGAGGCACCCTTCTTTGTCTTACTTCATCAGAAGTATCTTCATGAGCAGGGGCTATCTTCTTCTTGATCAAGCCCATCTTCTTCAAGGATGTGGCTGTGAAGACATCACTGGCTATTGTGGACAGATCATCTGTGCATCCTGCATTGATCAGATCTTCTACGAATTTACTTTCAATGAAGTGATCTGAAAGCAGTCTTCCAAAGGGGATGTACTTGATGGCAGACTTGATGGAGGCAGTGGTTCTTGACTTCCTGATACATTCCTTCAGGTAAGAGAACAAGAAGAAAGGGAGGCAGATCTTCTTCTTATCCTGAATGAAGAATAACATTGTCTTCTGGCAGAAATTGATGTAATCAGGAGAGCTACCCTTCGGCCTCTGATTGATGCAGTGAAGAAGAATCTTGTGCCAGATTCTGAGTTTGGGATGAAGATCCACCACCTTGTAGTCGCTCTTGCCTGGTTTGTAGGTGGTGTAAAGAGCCTTGTTGGTTTCATCCTTGGTTCTGGGTTTCAGCTTCGATTCAGTCAGTTGAAATCGATACCCAGTTCCAGTGTTTGCACCCAGCAGATTCACAATGGACTTCTCCGTGATGATTATTCTCCTTCTAGCAATGTAGGAGACAACTTGTGTATCATCACAGTCCGCGTGCTTCCAGAATTCCTTTACCAATTTATCATAAATTGGACCTCTGAGCCTATTGAAGTACTCTTCCCATCCCTGAGCTTGAACTTCAGGACGCAGGTCATACCCATTTGCAACAATGTTGTCTAGGTCGAATCTTCATTCTGCAAGTACTTGGAGTTCTTCCGGAGCATAAACGCAGTGAACGGCACAGCCCCGTTCTGCGATTGGAATCATCTTCTCTGACGCTTGACCTTGATTTAGATTTTCAGGACCCAATTGGCATGTAGCTTGACCTACTACCATATGAGGGAACCTGGTTGCATCGGCAGCTTCAGTTCTGGTTTGTCTCACCATCTTGGAGTCGGTTGAAGGTTTTGGGTTGAAGGTGAAAGATGAATAGAGAGCGACAGAGATCGTGGGTAAGAGATTTTGAAAAACTGAAGAGAGAGAGTGTAAAACCGTAAGTGTAGGAGATCGTGTGTGTATAGTGGGTTTTGACAAATAACCGTTGTTGATTCAAAAAGCAATTTAAAATCAACGGTTAAAAATTAAAGATATATAGTAACAGTAAATACATCTATCACACGCAAGAGAGAAGCATATCAACACTCATTACAACAGACTGTCAACACGGGCACAAGGAACTATGTATCAGAGATACTGACACACGTTTACTGTCTCAGCTTCAGAGTCAGCACCAATGGGTACATAAACTCTGATAGAGTTACCTTCTGGACTAGACATCTTCTGATGAAGAAGCATCATAGTCAGAGGTTCTGATCCATCTTCATGCTGGACAAAAGTCCATATTCGGATTTTTCAGAATGAAATTAAATCTATCCTCTGCTAAGGGCTTTGTAAAGATATATGCCCATTGATGGTCAGTATCAACAAACTTCAAAAGAAGTAAGCCCTTCTGTACATAATCTCTAATAAAGTGATACTTTACCTCAATGTGCTTTGCCCTTGAATGTAAGATAGGATTCTTACTCAATGAAATTGCAGCAGTGTTTGTAAGATCAAGTTTTGATCTAGTAGTACAACTCTATGTTTTGATGATTACAAGTTAACCTTTTGATATGAACAATTGTGGTACTCTAACGTGTTTTTTCTGAGTGTGCTATTTGCAGGTTCTGACCTCAACTCAATCTCACACTAATCAGAAGCACTGTGTATAAAGAGTGACCCAAGCAACGCTTTCGCATTCACCATGTTCAGGATGAACAGTGGAAAAGCTTCAGAAGTTCTGAAGTTATACAAACTCTGATGAGGACTCAGTCACTAGAAGCTCTGAAGATCCAGAAGTTCTGATAACCAAGAAACACTGAAGGTTCATATGTTCTGATGGTGTAGAAGACTCTGAAGATCCAGAAGCTGAATAGTGGAAACTCTGAAGTCCAGAAGCAAGAAACTCTGAAGGCCATGTTCTTCCCTCTGAGTTCAGAATCAGAAGATACAACGGTCAGAGGATCTGTGCTTTCCCTCTGACTCTGATCAACCGGCTTCACAAGTTCCAATACGAAGCATTCCTCTGATCAGAAGTCTCCTAGGTTTAAAGGTCGCGTCGCTATCCAAGTACAAAAGCAACTGTACCTTCCTGACGACCTACCTAACGTTCTCAGCCACTGCAGAAGCTGGATTTTCCAGAACTGCCCTCCAACGGTAGCATTTCCCATGCATCGCTCAACCCTAATCCTTGGAGTATATAATGAGGCTGAAGACTGAAAGAAACGGCTAGAAGCAAGAAGCATTCACATACGCAAGACATATTCGAAAATCTTCTAAGTTTTCTTTCATCTGAAATTCATTGAGTTTACTATTAGCTTTTTAGAAGCAAATCTTTTGTAAACGATTCTTTGATAAACAGTTTGTTTAGTTCCTTTAGGAGATCAAGGTTGATCGGATCCTAGAGAAGACTAAGAGAGTGAATCTTAGTGTGAGCTAAGTCAGTGTAATTGTTAGTCACTTGTAGGTTTCAAGTGCAGTTGTAACTCTTACCTGATTAGTGGATTGCCTTCATTCTAAGAAGGAAGAAATCACCTTAACGGGTGGACTGGAGTAGCTTGAGTGATTTATCAAGTGAACCAGGATAAAATCCTTGTGTGCTTTTCTATCTCTTATCTTTAGCACTTAAGTTCTCGAAAGATTTGTCAAAATCTTTAAGGTGGAAGTTTTATACTGAAAACGTTATTCAAACCCCCCCTTTCTACCGTTTTTCATACCTTCAATTGGTATCAGAGCGCAAGTTCTGATTACCACACCTAACAGTGTTCAGTGATCCGGGCCGGTGTGAAAAACAATGGCTGCCACCACCAGTGAAACTCAAAGAGATGGTTACAATGCAAAGCCTCCTATGTTCGACGGTCAAAGGTTCGAATATTGGAAAGATAGACTGGAAAGTTTCTTTCTGGGTTTCGATGCAGATCTCTGGGATATTATTGTGGATGGCTACGAGCGTCCAGTTGATGCAGATGGCAAGAAGATCCCAAGGTCAGAGATGACTGCAGATCAAAAGAAGCTGTACTCACAGCATCACAAAGCAAGAGCAATTCTTCTAAGTGCTATTTCCTATGAAGAGTACCAGAAGATTACAGATCGTGAGTTTGCAAAAGGCATTTTCGAATCTCTGAAGATGTCTCATGAAGGAAACAAGAAAGTCAAAGAATCAAAGGCATTGTCTTTGATCCAAAAGTATGAATCCTTCATCATGGAGCCAAATGAGTCCATTGAAGAAATGTTCTCCAGATTTCAGTTGCTTGTAGCTGGCATACGACCTCTCAACAAAAGCTACACAACAAAAGATCATGTCATAAGGGTCATCAGGTGCCTTCCTGAAAGTTGGATGCCTTTGGTGACTTCAATAGAGCTCACGAGAGACGTTGAGAATATGAGTTTAGAAGAACTCATCAGCATTTTGAAATGCCATGAGCTGAAGCGCTCAGAGATGCAAGATCTGAGGAAAAAGTCCATAGCCTTGAAATCCAAATCTGAAAAGGCTAAGGTTGAGAAGTCAAAGGCTCTTCAAGCTGAAGAAGAGGAATCTGAAGAAGCATCAGAAGATTCTGATGAAGATGAGCTGACTCTGATCTCCAAGAGACTCAACCGCATCTGGAAGCACAGGCAGAGCAAGTTCAAAGGCTCTGGAAAGGCAAAAGGAAAGTATGAGTCCTCAGGCCAGAAGAAGTCTTCAATCAAGGAAGTCACATGTTTTGAGTGCAAAGAATCTGGGCACTACAAAAGTGATTGACCAAAGTTGAAGAAAGACAAGAAGCCAAAGAAGCACTTCAAGACGAAGAAGAGTCTGATGGTGACATTTGATGAATCAGAGTCAGAGGATGTTGACTCTGATGGTGAAGTCCAAGGACTCATGGCAATTGTCAAAGACAAGGAAGCAGAGTCAAAGGAAGCTGTTGACTCTGACTCAGAATCAGAAGGAGATCCTAACTCAGACGATGAAAACGAGGTATTCGCTTCTTTCTCTACCTCTGAACTGAAACTTGCATTGTCTGATATTATGGATAAGTATAACTCCTTATTGACTAAGCATAAGAAGCTGAAAAAGAACTTATCTGCTGTTTCCAAGACTCCTTCTGAACATGAGAAAATTATTTCTGATCTGAAAAATGATAATCATGCTTTGATCAATTCTAACTCTGTGCTTAAGAACCAGATTGCTAAGTTAGAAGAAATTGTTGCCTGTGATGCCTCTGATTGTAGAAATGAATCTAAGTATGAAAAGTCTTTTCAAAGATTCCTAGCTAAAAGCGTGGATAGAAGCTTAATGGCTTCAATGATCTATGGCGTAAGCAGAAATGGAATGCATGGCATTGGCTATTCTAAACCAATTAGAAATGAGCCCTCTGTGTCTAAAGCTAAATCCTTGTATGAATGCTTTGTTCCCTCTGGTACCATATTGCCTGATCCTTTACCTGCTAAAGTTGCTAAACACCCTCTTAAAAAGGGATCTTTCTCTATGACTAAATATCATGCAAATATTCCTTTAAAATATCATGTTGAGACACCCAAGGTGATCAGAACCTCTGGGGTAACTAACAAGAGAGGACCCAGAAAGTGGGTACCTAAGGACAAGATTATCTATGTTGCAGATATCCTTGATAGCTCCACTGAAACACCAATTATGGTATCTGGACAGTGGATGCTCGCGTCACATGACGGGAGAAAGGCGTATGTTCCGAGAGCTAAAACTTAAGCCTGGAGGCGAAGTTGGCTTTGGAGGAAATGAAAAGGGTAAAATTGTTGGTACTGGTACTATTTGTGTAGATAGTAGTCCATGCATTGATAATGTGTTATTGGTAGACGGCTTAACACATAACTTATTGTCTATAAGTCAATTAGCTGACAAGGGTTATGATGTTATATTCAATCAAAAGTCCTGCCGGGCTGTAAGTCAGATCGATGGCTCTGTTCTGTTTAACAGCAAGAGGAAGAACAACATTTATAAGATCAGATTATCTGAGTTGGAGGCTCAGAATGTGAAGTGCCTTCTGTCTGTTAATGAAGAGCAGTGGGTATGGCATAGACGGTTAGGGCATGCCAGTATGAGAAAGATTTCTCAGCTGAGCAAGCTAAACCTTGTCAGGGGCTTACCCAATCTGAAGTTCGCTTCAGACGCTCTTTGTGAAGCATGTCAGAAAGGCAAATTCACAAAAGTCCCTTTCAAGGCAAAGAATGTTGTCTCAACCTCAAGGCCGTTGGAACTTCTGCATATCGACCTTTTTGGACCAGTGAAAACTGAGTCTATAGGTGGCAAGAGATATGGGATGGTTATCGTTGATGACTATAGCCGCTGGACATGGGTAAAGTTTCTAACCCGCAAGGATGAGTCTCATGCTGTGTTCTCTACCTTTATTGCTCAAGTGCAAAACGAGAAGGCTTGTAGGATTGTGCGTGTCAGAAGTGACCATGGTGGAGAGTTTGAGAATGATAAGTTTGAGAGTCTGTTTGATTCCTATGGAATTGCACATGATTTCTCTTGTCCCAGAACTCCTCAACAAAATGGTGTTGTTGAGAGGAAGAACAGAACTCTTCAGGAGATGGCTAGAACCATGCTCCAAGAAACTGGCATGGCTAAGCACTTTTGGGCAGAGGCAGTAAATACAGCATGTTACATTCAGAACAGAATCTCTGTGAGACCAATTCTGAATAAGACTCCTTATGAATTGTGGAAGAACATAAAACCCAACATTTCTTATTTTCATCCTTTTGGCTGTGTTTGTTATGTTCTCAATACTAAGGATAGATTGCATAAATTTGATGCTAAGTCTTCTAAGTGTCTATTACTCGGTTACTCTGAGAGATCTAAAGGTTTTAGATTTTATAATACTGATGCTAAGACTATTGAAGAATCTATTCATGTTAGATTTGACGATAAGCTTGACTCTGACCAGTCAAAGCTAGTTGAAAAGTTTGCAGATTTAAGCATTAATGTTTCTGACAAAGGCAAAGCTCCAGAGGAAGATGAGCCAGAGGAAGATGAACCAGAGGAAGAAGCTGGTCCCTCTAACTCACAAACTCTGAAGAAGAGCAGAATCACTGCAGCTCACCCTAAGGAATTGATTCTGGGCAACAAAGACGAACCAGTCAGAACCAGATCTGCCTTCAGACCCTCTGAAGAGACCTTGCTCAGTTTGAAAGGATTGGTGTCCTTAATTGAACCCAAGTCCATAGATGAAGCTCTTCAGGACAAGGATTGGATTCTGGCCATGGAAGAAGAACTGAATCAATTTTCCAAGAACGATGTTTGGAGCTTAGTGAAGAAGCCTGAGAGTGTCCATGTTATTGGAACGAAGTGGGTATTCAGAAACAAGCTGAATGAGAAAGGAGATGTAGTCAGAAACAAGGCAAGGCTAGTTGCTCAAGGCTACAGCCAGCAGGAAGGAATAGACTACACTGAAACATTTGCTCCAGTAGCAAGACTGGAGGCAATCAGACTGTTGATCTCTTTCTCAGTAAATCACAACATAGTTCTACATCAGATGGACGTAAAGAGTGCCTTCCTAAATGGTTATATCTCAGAGGAAGTCTATGTTCATCAACCCCCAGGTTTTGAAGATGAGAAGAAACCAGACCATGTGTTCAAATTGAAGAAATCACTCTACGGTCTGAAGCAAGCTCCCAGAGCATGGTATGAGAAACTTAGCTCATTCCTTCTGGAGAATGAGTTTGTAAGGGGTAAAGTAGATACAACTCTTTTTTGCAAGACTTATAAAGATGATATCTTAATTGTGCAAATTTATGTTGATGATATTATATTTGGTTCTGCTAATCAATCTCTATGCAAAGAATTTTCTGAGATGATGCAGGCTGAATTTGAGATGAGTATGATGGGAGAATTAAAGTACTTTCTGGGAATACAAGTTGATCAAACACCAGAAGGAACATATATCCATCAGAGCAAGTACACTAAAGAACTTCTGAAGAAGTTCAATATGCTGGAATCTACAGTGGCCAAGACTCCAATGCATCCTACATGCATTTTGGAGAAAGAAGATAAAAGTGGTAAAGTATGTCAGAAGCTCTATCGTGGCATGATAGGTTCACTTCTATACTTAACTGCATCTAGGCCAGACATATTATTTAGTGTTCACTTATGTGCTCGTTTCCAATCAGAACCAAGGGAAACCCACTTAACTGCTGTTAAGAGGATCCTAAGGTATCTGAAAGGCACCACTAACCTTGGCTTGATGTATAAGAAAACATCAGAGTATAAGCTTTCAGGTTACTGTGATGCTGATTATGCTGGAGATAGAACAGAGAGAAAAAGTACTTCTGGAAATTGTCAATTTCTGGGAAGCAATCTAGTCTCATGGGCAAGCAAGAGGCAATCAACCATTGCACTATCAACTGCAGAGGCAGAATATATCTCAGCAGCAATATGCAGCACTCAGATGCTCTGGATGAAACATCAGCTGGAGGATTATCAGATCCTTGAGAGCAATATCCCAATCTATTGTGATAACACTGCTGCAATCTCATTGAGTAAGAACCCTATCTTGCATTCAAGGGCAAAGCACATTGAGGTAAAGTATCACTTTATTAGAGATTATGTACAGAAGGGCGTACTTCTTCTGAAGTTTGTTGATACTGACCATCAATGGGCAGATATCTTTACAAAGCCCTTAGCTGAGGATAGATTTAATTTTATTCTGAAAAATCTAAACATGGACTTTTGTCCAGAGTGAAGATGGATCAGAACCTCTGACTATGATACTTCTTGATCAGAAGATGTCTAGTCCAAAAGGTAACTCAATCAGAGTGTGTGTGCCCACTGGTACTGACTCTGAAGCTGAGACAACAACGCGTGTGTCAGTTTTTCTGATGCATAGTTCCTTGTGCCCGTGTGACAGTCTGTTATGATTGCGTGTAGATGTGCTTCTCTCCTGTGTGTGATTGTGTATTTTACTGTTACTATTTATCTTTAATTTTCAACCGTTGATCTTAAAGTGCTTTTTGAATCAACAACGGTTATTTGATAAAACCCACTATACACACACGTTCTCTTTCACTTCCGGTTTTTACTCTCGCTCTCTTTGCTTTTCAAAACCGCTCTTCTCGATTTCTCTCTCGATCTTTCTTCATCTTCCAACCTTCATCTTCTACCTCAAACCTTCAACCTCTTCAAAAATGGTGAGACAAACCAGAAGATCTACTGCAGATGCACCTCAGTTCCCTCACATGGTAGTTGGTCTGACAACGGGTCAAAGGGGCCCTGAGAATCCAACTCAAGATCAAGTTCAAGCTCAAGAACAGAGTATTCCAATTGCAGAACGGGGCTGTGCCGTTCACTGTGTATATCCTCCTGAGGAACTCCAAGTCCTGGCAGAATGGAGATTCAACCTCGACAACTTGGCTACAAATGGGTATGATCTTCGTCCTGAAGTCCAAGCTCAAGGTTGGGGAAATTACTTCAACAGACTTCGAGGACCGGTATATGATAAATTGGTCAAGGAATTCTGGAAGCACGCCGACTGCGATGATACTCAGGTGGTATCTCATATTCTTGGCAGAAAGATCATCATCACGGAGAAGTCCTTCGTGAACTTGCTGGGTGCAGATACTGCTTATGGGTATCGTTTCCAACTGACGGAATCGAAGCTGAAACCCAGCACCAAGGACACAATCAACCAGGCCCTGTACACCACTTTCAAACCGGGCAAGACGAGTTACAAGGTGATGGATCTTCACCCCAAACTCAGGATCTGGCACAAGATCCTGCTTCACTGCATAAACCAGAGACCGAAGGGCAGTTCTCCAGACTACATCAACTTCAACCAGAAGGTGATGTTGTTCTTCATCCAAGATCAGAAGAAGATCTGCCTTCCCTACTTCCTGTTCTCCTACTTGAAGGAATGCATCCGGAAGTCTCGCACCACCGCCTCCATCAAGTCTGCAATCAAATATATCCCTTTTGGGAGGCTGCTCTCAGACTTTCTCATTGAAAGAAACCTGGTGCAAGATCTGGTTAATGCTGGATGTGTAGAGGATCTGAGCACAATTGTCAGTGATGTCTTCACTGCAAACTCTCTGAAGAAGATGGGTTTGGTCCAGAAGAAGATTGCTCCTGCTCATGAAGACACATCTTCTGAGATCAGAGGTAGAAGGATGCCTCTGAATGACTACCCTCTGTGGACTCAGGCAGACAATCCTGACGCCATCAGATGCTATGTTGAAGACCTCAGGGCTCAAGGATTCGAAATTGACCTTGATGATTTCGTCAGCAGACTACCGCCAGCTCCAGAGTTTCCTTCTCCTCCCAAGAAGAAAGCTCAGAGGAAGATGCTACTGGACGAATCTTCTGAGGAATCCGATGTCCCTCTGGTCCAAAAGAAGAAGAGAAAGCCTGATGATGATGATGATAGTGACAATGAGGATGGTCCTCCCAAGAAGAAGAAGAAGAAGGTCAGAATCGTGGTGAAGCCTACTCGGGTGGAACCAGCTGCTGAAGTGGTCAGAAGGACTGAACCTCCTGCCAGAGTGACTCGATCATCAGCACATTCAAGTAAGCCTGCACTTGCTTCTGATGATGATTTGAATTTATTTGATGCACTCCCTATTTCTGTCTTGCTCCAACACTCCTCAAATCCCCTCACTCCTATTCCTGAATCCCAACCAGCCGCACAAACCACCACTCCACCACATTCCCCAAGATCTTCCTTCTTTCAACCTTCCCCTACTGAAGCACCTCTCTGGAATTTGCTTCAGAACCAACCCTCTAGGTCAGATGAACCAACCTCTCTCCTTACCATTCCGTACGACCCATTATCTTATGAGCCAATCATCCATGAACAACAAGAGCCAAACCAAACAGAACCACAACCCAGAACGTCTGATCACTCTGCTCCCAGAGCATCAGAACGTCCTGCTGCCAGAACCACGGATACAGACTCTTCAACAGCCTTTACACCTGTATCCTTCCCAACCAATGTTGCTGATTCTTCTCCCTCCAATAACTCTGAATCCATTAGAAAATTCATGGAGGTTAGAAAAGAAAAGGTGTCTACCTTAGAGGAATATTACCTAACTTATCCAAGCCCTAGACCTGAACGTCTAGTAGACCCAGATGAACCTATCTTGGCTAATCCTTTACAAGAGGCAGACCCTTTGGCTCAACAAGCTCACCCTGTCCCTGACCAACAAGAGCCTATTCAACCAGAACCTGAACCCGAACATTCAGTGTCTAACCAATCCTCGGTTAGATCACCCCATCCTCTGGTTGAAACTTCAGACCCTCACCTTGGAACCTCTGACCCCAATGCTCAAATGATTAACATTGGTTCTCCACAAGGTGCCTCTGAAGCTCATAGCAGCAATCACCCAGCCTCTCCTGAACCCAACCTCTCCATAATTCCCTATACTCACCTCCAACCCACATCTCTCTCTGAGTGCATCAATATTTTCTATCATGAAGCCTCTTTGAGGCTCCGCAATGTGCACGGTCAGACTGACCTCAGTGAGAATGCTGAATGTGTGGCTGATGAGTGGAACAATCTGGGCACTTGGCTAGTGGCTCAAGTTCCAATTATGATGCAGCTCCTGCATGCAGAGGGAAGTCAGAGCATTGAGGCTGCAAAGCAAAGGTTTGCTCGAAGGGTGGCTCTTCATGAACAAGAACAGAGAAATAAGCTTCTTGAAGCCATTGAAGAAGCCCAGAGAAAGAAGGCTCAAGCAGAAGAAGCTGCACGTCTAGCAGCAGCTCACGCTGAACAAGCCAGACTTGAGGCAGAGCGACTTGAAGCTGAGGCTGAAGCTCTTAGATGCCAAGCACTTGCACCAGTTGTGTTTACTCCTGCTGCTTCTGCTTCCTTTCCAGATCCTCAAGCTGCTCAGAATGTTCCTTCCAGTTCTACTCAGACAAGCTCATCCAGACTCGACATCATGGAACAGCGTCTTGACATTCATGAATCCATGCTGATTGAGATGAAGCAAATGATGATGGAACTTCTGCGACGATCTGACAAACCTTAGTTTTAGGATCTCTTCATTTTCTTTCTTTTTATTTAACGTTGTTTTATTTAAACTCTGTTTCTTTTTATTTACTTATTCTATTTTATTCGTTTGTGATTCTATTTGCATATCTATATCTTTGTGTCACATATGTTTGCAAAAATCTTTTTTATTCATCATATTTCTATGTTTACATCATATTTCTTTACTTCATAAAATCTAGAATGGAGGATCTCTCCTCATTCTTCTGCACTCCTGGCGCTGCTCTGACCTATCTTTCTCCAGACGCTCCAGTACATGCTGGATGTTGTTGAGCCTGTCCTTTAGCTCATCCCTCTCCAGAATCTCTTCTGCAGTATTGAGCTCCTCTTCCAAACTTTCTTTTTCTTCCAGCAGCTTGAGTTCAAGCCGGCTGAGTTCTTGCACCTCCTCCACGAAGGCAAGAAATTCCTTCAGGTCTCTCTCCAACTCTGGACGCAGGTCCTCTTCCAGCAGTGTCCGTGTCAGCTCCGCGATGGTAGTTGTACCCTCTGGATGCCTGATGTTCAGGAACAAGTCCTCTTCAAAGGCCTTCTTCCTCAGCTCTTCTAGTGCTACGATGTATGATGCCATTTTTTTCTGAGATTGTTCGAAGTGTGAAGCTTACCTTTCTCTCCAACGCTTTATATAGGTTTCACTTTCTCTCTGAAAGTTAATGCTCCTACGGTTTCTCGAGGTTAAGTTCTTGGTAACTAACCCTTCTCTTTACTCATTTGACCGGTGGTAAACGTTCTTCTCTTGCATTAACTCTTCCATTTATTTCGCCTAACTCTGATTCTTGCATCATTTTCTTTTTCTTTAAACTTAGACCTTCTCTAAGGGGGAGTACCTTGTACTTCAAGCTAAGTTTTTCACACCCCAAGCTTTTTGCTTATGACAAAAAGGGGGAGTAAACCCAGTTTTTGATGTGTAAGATGTGTTAGTGTGATTTATTTTTTCTTTTGGAGATTTTAAGAGTTCCACCTTCATGACCATAGATGTGTCACTGGGCAAATACAAGGAATACATTTCACTTCTTCTGAAGTGATTATAAGTTGACTCTGATACCCAAGACTCTGATACCTTGTCCATGACTCTGATTACTTATGCGCTCTGATTACTCGATTTTCATCTATGTCATAAGTTTTTCACTCTGAACTCTTATATTATTTAGCTCAGAATCTAGACTTTACTAACGTTTTCATCAAGTATTAGATTCAGGGGGAGCTAAGCTCAGAATCAAGCAGTGACTTGAATTCAGAATGAGCAAGATAAACTATTCACATCAGGATAAGTCTTATTCTATATCTCTAAACTCTGAGTGAATTCAGTTTAATGTTTAAGAATTGTTCATCAAAAATTTTAGTTTTGTCATCATCAAAAAGGGGGAGATTGTAAGATCAAGTTTTGATCTAGTAGTACAACTCTATGTTTTGATGATTACAAGTTAACCTTTTGATATGAACAATTGTGGTACTCTAACGTGTTTTTTCTGAGTGTGCTATTTGCAGGTTCTGACCTCAACTCAATCTCACACTAATCAGAAGCACTGTGTATAAAGAGTGACCCAAGCAACGCTTTCGCATTCACCACGTTCAGGATGAACAGTGGAAAAGCTTCAGAAGTTCTGAAGTTATACAAACTCTGATGAGGACTCAGTCACTAGAAGCTCTGAAGATCCAGAAGTTCTGATAACCAAGAAACACTGAAGGTTCAGATGTTCTGATGGTGTAGAAGACTCTGAAGATCCAGAAGCTGAATAGTGGAAACTCTGAAGTCCAGAAGCAAGAAACTCTGAAGGCCATGTTCTTCCCTCTGAGTTCAGAATCAGAAGATACAATGGTCAGAGGATCTGTGCTTTCCCTCTGACTCTGATCAACCGGCTTCACAAGTTCCAATACGAAGCATTCCTCTGATCAGAAGTCTCATAGGTTTAAAGGTCGCGTCGCTATCCAAGTACAAAAGCAACTGTACCTTCCTGACGACCTACCTAACGTTCTCAGCCACTGCAGAAGCTGGATTTTCCAGAACTGCCCTCCAACGGTAGCATTTCCCATGCATCGCTCAACCCTAATCCTTGGAGTATATAAAGAGGCTGAAGACTGAAAGAAACGGCTAGAAGCAAGAAGCATTCACATACGCAAGACATATTCGAAAATCTTCTAAGTTTTCTTTCATCTGAAATTCATTGAGTTTACTATTAGCTTTTTAGAAGCAAATCTTTTGTAAACGATTCTTTGATAAACAGTTTGTTTAGTTCCTTTAGGAGATCAAGGTTGATCGGATCCTAGAGAAGACTAAGAGAGTGAATCTTAGTGTGAGCTAAGTCAGTGTAATTGTTAGTCACTTGTAGGTTTCAAGTGCAGTTGTAACTCTTACCTGATTAGTGGATTGCCTTCATTCTAAGAAGGAAGAAATCACCTTAACGGGTGGACTGGAGTAGCTTGAGTGATTTATCAAGTGAACCAGGATAAAATCCTTGTGTGCTTTTCTATCTCTTATCTTTAGCACTTAAGTTCTCGAAAGATTTGTCAAAATCTTTAAGGTGGAAGTTTTATACTGAAAACGTTATTCAAACCCCCCCTTTCTACCGTTTTTCATACCTTCAGTGTTATCACAATAGATTGGGATATTGCTCTCAAGGATTTGATAATTCTCCAGCTGATGTTTCATCCAGAGCATCTGAGTGCTGCATATTGCTGCTGAGATATATTCTGCCTCTGCAGTAGATAGTGCAATGGTTGATTGCCTCTTGCTTGCCCATGAGACTAAGTTGCTTCCCAGAAATTGACAATTTCCAGAAGTGTTTTTTCTCTCTGTTCTATCTCCAGCATAATCAGCATCACAATAACTTGAAAGCTTATACTCTGATGTTTTCTTATACATCAAGCCAAGGTTAGTGGTACCTTTCAGATACCTTAGGATCCTCTTAACAGCAATTAAGTGGGTTTCCCTTGGATCTGATTGGAAACGAGCACATAAATGAACACTAAACAATATATCTGGCCTAGATGCAGTTAAGTATAGAAGTGATCCTATCATACCACGATAGAGCTTCTGACATACTCTGCCACTTGCATCTTCTTTCTCCAGAATGCATGTAGGATGCATTGGAGTCTTGGCCACTGTGGAATCCAACATATTGAACTTCTTCAGAAGTTCTTTAGTGTACTTGCTCTGATGGATATATGTTCCTTCTGGTGTTTGATCAACTTGTATTCTCAGAAAGTACTTGAGTTCTCCCATCATACTCATCTCAAATTCAGCCTGCATCATCTCAGAAAATTCTTTGCATAGAGATTGATTAGCAGAACCAAATATAATATCATCAACATAAATTTGCACAATTAAGATATCATCTTTGTAAGTTTTGCAAAAGAGAGTTGTATCTACTTTACCCCTTACAAACTTATTCTCCAGAAGGAATGAGCTGAGTCTCTCATACCATGCTCTGGGAGCTTGCTTCAAACCATAGAGTGATTTCTTCAACTTGAAGACATGGTCTGGGTTCTTCTCATCCTCAAAACCTGAGGGTTGATGAACGTAGACTTCCTCTGATATGTATCCATTTAGGAAGGCACTCTTAACATCCATCTGATGTAGAATTATGTTGTGATTCACTGAGAAAGAGATCAACAGTCTGATTGCTTCTAGTCTTGCTACTGGAGCAAATGTTTTAGTGTAGTCTATTCCTTCCTGCTGGCTGTAGCCTTGAGCAACTAGCCTTGCCTTGTTTCTGACTACATCTCCTTTCTCATTCAACTTGTTTCTGAACACCCATTTTGTTCCAATTACATGGACACTTTGAGGCTTCTTCACTAAGCTCCAAACATCATTCTTAGAAAATTGATTCAATTCTTCTTCCATGGCCAAAATCCCGTCCTTGTCCTGAAGAGCTTCAACAATTGACTTGGGTTCAATTAAGGACACCAATCCTTTCAGACTGAGCAGGGTCTCTTCAGAGGGTCTGAAGGCTGATCTGGTTCTGACTGGTTCGTCTTTGTTGCCCAGAATCAATTCCTTAGGATGAGCTGCAGTGATTCTACTCTTCTTCAGAGTTTGTGAATCAGAGGGACCAGCTTCTTCTGGTTCATCTTCCTCTGGATCAGCTTCCTCTGGAGCTTTGCCTTTGTCAGAAACATTTATACTCAAATCTGCAAATTTCTCAACTAGCTTTGACTGGTCAGAGTCAAGCTTATCGTCAAATCTAACATGAATAGATTCTTCAATTGTTTTAGCATCAGTATTATAGAATCTAAAACCTTTAGATCTCTCAGAGTAACCAAGTAATAGACATTTAGAAGACTTAGCATCAAATTTATGCAATCTATCCTTAGTATTAAGAACATAACAAACACAACCAAAAGGATGAAAGTAAGAAATGTTGGGTTTTATGTTCTTCCAAAATTCATAGGGAGTCTTATTCAGAATTGGTCTCACAGAGATTCTGTTCTGAATGTAACACGCTGTGTTTACTGCCTCTGCCCAAAAGTGCTTAGCCATGCCAGTTTCTTGGAGCATGGTTCTAGCCATCATCTGAAGAGTTCTATTCTTCCTCTCAACAACACCATTTTGTTGAGGAGTTCTGGGACAAGAGAAATCATGTGCAATTCCATAGGAATCAAACAGACTCTCAAACTTGTCATTCTCAAACTCTCCACCATGGTCACTTCTGACACGCACAATCCTACAAGCCTTCTCGTTTTGCACTTGGGCTATGAAGGTAGAGAACACAGCATGAGACTCATCCTTGCGGGTTAGAAATTTTACCCATGTCCAGCGGCTATAATCATCAACAATGACCATCCCATATCTCTTGCCACCTATAGACTCAGTTTTCACTGGTCCAAACAGGTCGATATGCAGAAGTTCCAACGGCCTTGAGGTTGAGACAACATTCTTTGCCTTGAAAGGGACTTTTGTGAATTTGCCTTTTGACATGCTTCACAAAGAGCGTCTGAAGAGAACTTCAGAGTGGGTAAGCCCCTGACAAGGTTGAGCTTACTGAGCTGAGAAATCTTTCTCATACTGGCATGTCGTAACCGTCTATGCCATACCCACTGCTCTTCATTAACAGAAAGAAGGCACTTCACATTATGAGATTCCAACTCAGATAATCTGATCTTATAAATGTTGTTCTTCCTCTTGCTGTTAAAAAGAACAGAGCCATCGATCTGACTTACAGCCCGGCATGACTTTTGATTGAAAATAACATCATAACTCTTGTCAGCTAACTGACTTATAGACAATAAATTATGTGTTAAACCGTCTACCAATAAAACATTGTCAATGCATTGACTACTATCTACACAAATAGTACCAGTACCAACAATTTTACCCTTTTCGTTGCCACCAAAGCCAACTTCGCCTCCAGGCTTAAGTTTTAGCTCTTGCAACATACGCCTTTCTCCGTCATGTGACGCGAGCATCCACTGTCCAGATACCATGACTGGTGTTTCAGTGGAGCTATCAAGGATATCTGACCCATAGATAATCTTATCCTTAGGTACCCACTTTCTGGGTCCTCTCTTGTTAGTTACCTCAGAGGTTCTGATCACCTTGGGTTTCTCAACATGATAGTGTAAAGGAATTTTTGCATGATATTTAGACATGGAGAGTATTCCCTTTTTGAGAGGGGGGGTAGCAGCTTTAACAGGTAAAGGTTCATGCAATATAGTACCAGAGGGAACAAAGCATTCATATAATGATTTAACCTTAGGCATAGGAGGCTCGTTTCTATTAGGTTTAGAATAGCCAATGCCATGCATTCCATTTCTGCTTACGCCATAGATCAATGAAGCCATTAAACTTCTATCTACACTTTTAGCCAGGAATCTTTGAAAAGATTTTTCATACTTAGATTCATGCTTACTATCAGAGGCATCACAAGAAATTACTTCTTCTAACTTAGCAATTTGTTTCTTAAGCACAGAGTTAGAATTTACTAAAGCATGGTTATCATTTTTCAAATCAGAAATGATTTTCTCATGTTCAGAAGGAGTCTTAGAAACGGCAGATAAGTTCTTTTTCAGCTTCTTATGCTTAGACAATAAAGAGTTATACTTATCCATAATATCAGACAAAGCATGTTTCAGTTCAGAGGTTGAGAAAGAAGCGAATACCTCATTTTCATCGTCTGAGTTAGAATCTCCTTCTGATTCTGAGTCAGAGTCAACAGCATCCTTTGACTCTGCTCCTTTGTCTTTGACAATGGCCATGAGTCCTTGGACTTCACCATCAGAGTCAACATCCTCTGACTCTGATTCATCAAAAGTCACCATCAGACTTTTCTTGGTCTTGAAGTGCTTCTTTGGCCTCTTGTCCTTCTTTAATTTTGGACAGTCACTTTTGTAGTGCCCTGATTCCTTGCACTCAAAGGATGTGACTTCCTTAATTGAGGACTTCTTCTGACCTGAGGATTCAGACTTTCCTTTGGCCTTTCCAAAGCCTTTGTACTTGCTCTGCATGTGCTTCCAGATACGGTTGAGTCTTTTTGAGATCAGAGTCAGCTCATCTTCATCAGAATCTTCTGATGCTTCTTCAGATTCTTCTCCTTCAGCTTGAAGAGCTTTTGGCTTCTCTGCTTTAGCCTTCTCAGATTTGGATTTTAAGGCTATTGACTTCTTCCTCAGATCTTGCATCTCTGAGCGCTTCAGCTCATGGCACTTCAGTATGCTGATGAGTTCTTCTAAACTCATACGTTCAACATCTCTTGTGAGCTCTATTGAAGTCACCAAGGGCATCCAGCTTTCAGGAAGACTTCTGATGACCCTTATGACATGTTCTTTTGTTGTGTAGCTCTTGTTGAGAGGTCGTATTCCAGCTACAAGCAACGGAAATCTGGAAAACATTTCTTCAATGGACTCGTTTGGCTCCATGGTGAAGGATTCATACTTTTGGATCAAAGACAATGCCTTTGATTCTTTAACTTTCTTGTTTCCTTCATGAGACATCTTCAGGGATTCAAAGATGCCTTTTGCATACTCACGATCTGTAATCTTCTGGTACTCTTCATAAGAAATAGCACTTAGAAGAATTGCTCTAGCTTTGTGATGTTGTGAGTAAAGCTTCTTTTGATCTGCAGTCATCTCTGACCTTGGGATCTTCTTGCCTTCTTCATTAGTTGGACGCTCATAGCCATCCACAATAATATCCCAGAGATCTGCATCAAAACCCAGAAAGAAACTTTCAAGTCTATCTTTCCAATATTCGAACCTTTGACCGTCGAACATGGGAGGCTTTGCATTGTAACCATCTCTTTGAGTTTCACTGGTGGTAGCCATTGTTTTTCACACCGGCCCGGATCACTGAACACTGTTAGGTGTGGTAATCAAAACTTGCGCTCTGATACCAATTGAAGGTATGAAAAACGGTAGAAAGGGGGGGTTTGAATAACGTTTTCAAGATAAAACTTTCACCTTAAAGATTTTAACAAATCTTTCGAGAACTAAGTGCTAAAGATAAGAGACAGAAAAGCACACAAGGATTTTTATCCTGGTTCACTTGATAAATCCCTCAAGCTAATCCAGTCCACCCGTTAAGGTGATTTCTTCCTTCTTAGAATGAAGGCAATCCACTAATCAGGTAAGTGTTACAACTGCACTTGAAACCTACAAGTGACTAACAATTACACTGACTTAACTCACACTAAGATTCACTCTCTTAGTCTTCTCTAGGATCCGATCAACCTTGATCTCCTAAAGGTAACTAAACAAACTGTTTAAGAAAGAATGTTTACAAAGGATTTGCTTCTGAAAAGCTAATAGTAAACACAATGAATTCAGATGAAAGAATGCTTAGAAGGTTTTTGAATATAGCTTGCGCGTGTGTAATTCTTCCAACAGCATCTTTCAATCTTCAGCCTCTATTTATACTCCAAGGATTAGGGTTTGAACGTTGCATGGAAATGCTACCGTTGGAGGGCAGTTCTGGAAATTCCAGCTTCTGCTGTGGCTGAGAATGTTAGGTAGGTCGTCAGGATAGTACATTTTGCTTTTGTACTTGGATAGTGACTTGACCTTTAAACCTAGGAGACTTCTGATCAGGGGAGTGCTTCATGTTGGAACTTGTGAAGCCGGTTGATCAGAGTCAGAGGGAAAGCACAGATCCTCTGACCGTTGTATCTTCTGATTCAGAACACAGAGGGAAGTACATGGTCTTCAGAGTTTCTTGCTTCAGGACATCAGAGTTTCCACTTTTCAGCTTCTGGATCTTCAGAGTCTTCTACACCATCAGAACATCTGAACCTTCAGAGTTTCTTGGTTGTCAGAACATCTGGATCTTCAGAACTTCAAGTGACTGAGGCCCCGTTTGGAAAAACAGCTTAATTAAGCACTTATGGTCATAAGCGCTTATGACATAAGTGCTTATTCATAAGTTATTTTTGAAAATTTATTGAAATAAATTAAAAATAAGTTGTATATAAGCATAAGCTGTTTTTCATAAGCTATCCTGAGTAGCTTATGAAAATAAGCTGAAAATAGCTTATGGCAGGTCATAAGCTGTTTGCATAAGCCCTCCCAAACACTGGCATAAGAGCTTATGCTGTCAGATAAGCTCAAATAAGCTCTTCCAAACTGGGCCTGAGTCCATATCAGAGCTTGTATAACTTCTGATCTTCTGAAGCATTTCTACTGTTCAGAGTGAACATAGATGTTGCGATAGCGTTGCTTGGGTCACTCTTCATACACAGTGCTTCTGATTTGTGTGAGATTAAATTGAGGTCAGAGCCTGTAAATAGCACACTCAGAAAAACACGTTAGAGTACCATAATTGTACATACTTAAATGTTAACTTGTAATCATCAAAACATAGAGTTGTACTACTCGATCAAAACTTAATCTTACACGGGTGTGGTGCGTCCCTCCACATAGAAGGCGATCAATTCTCGCCCTCGTCAGCTCAGGGCGTCACAGGCCCACCAACTTCTGCTTGGTTCGTCCTCGAACCACACCGTACTGGGAGAGGTCAACTCTGATACCAACTGTAACATCCCGACTTGGCGACTGGTCTCACGGTAACAACACGAGTCTTTTCAGTGCCCTTTGTCCTCACTCGTGCACTTCTCGGGGAAACTTCCCAGGAGGTCACCCATCATAATATTGCTCCAAGGCTAGCACACTTAACCATGGAGTTCTTATGAGTTGGGCTCCCGAAAAGAAGTTGCAACTTGTTGTTATGGGTAGTACAATCAAATCATATATGTCATCCTCAACTGCATAGTCCATCCCCTACACAGTCTCGAAATACCTCTTGTTCGGGTGTGGTGCGTCCCTCCACATAGAAGGCGATCAATCCTCGCCGGCCTATGACGCCCTGAGCTGACGAGGGCGAGGATTGATCACCTTCTATGTAGAGGGACGCACCACACCCGAACAAGAGGTATTCTGAGACTGTGTAGGGATTGACTATACAGTTGAGGAGGACATATATGATTTGATTGTACTACCCATAACAACAAGTTGCAACTTCTTTTCGGGAGCCCAACTCATAAGAACTCCATGGTTAAGTGTGCTAGCCTTGGAGCAATATTATGATGGGTGACCTCCTGGGAAGTTTTCCTGAGAAGTGCGCGAGTGAGGACAAAGCGCACTGAAAAGACTCGTGTTGTTACCGTGAGGCCAGTCATCAAGTCGGGATGTTACAGTATCTCATGAATCTTGGCCCACGGAAGAATTTCAAAAGAGGGATAGACAAGAATAAGTCATATCAAAAGCCTCCAATATTTCAAGGGTCGTCATTTGGAGGGAGGAACAAGGCTCAGGAGAATCGTCAAGGGAATGCCCCAGCTCTGAGATGTTATAATTGTGGGGGTAGTCACCTTCGTAGGGATTGTCTGTCGTCTCAAGTGGTGTGCTTCAAATGCAACCAGCCAAGACATATCAGCACAGAATGCTCAGGTAAAAGGGGAGATCATTCCAACAGTGGACGAGGAGGCACTGAGAATCGGGGAAACAACCACAACAACAAGAATGAAGGAGATCGTGCTGGAAAACAACCTACTAAAGGACGAGTATTCACTCTGACTACGTTGATGTGGAGCAAGCTGAAGATCTTATTCAAGGTACATGTTTTATGAAAGGCATCCCTTTGATTGTTTTGTATGATTCTGGCGCCACTCATTCCTTTATTGTTATTGATCTTGTGAGACGATTGTGTTTGTCCACACAATCTTTATCCTGTGAACTCACGTTAGTTACTCCTACAGGGATTACCGTGAATACTTTCGCCGTTTGTGCGAATTGTCCGCTTTTGATTCAGGACAAGGCTTTTGTAATTAATTTAGTTTGTTTGTCGCTGTCCCACATTGATATTATTCTGGGAATGGATTGGCTTTCTGCTAATCATGTCCTTCTGGATTTCCATCATAAAGTCATAATCTTCGGATCAAATCAAGTTCAAGACGACATGAGACTTCTTTCTGCTAACCAAGTAAGGGCTTCAATAAAACGAGGAGAACGAGTCTACATGTTGCTATGTTCTTTGGAAGGAGAAAGTGGGAATAAGCTAAAAAGCATACCCGTAGTTGAAGATTTCCCCGAAGTATTTCCTGAGGATATTCCTGGACTACCTCTGGAAAAAGAAGTAGAATTTGTCATCGATCTCATTCCTGGAACGGGACCAATATCAATAGCACCTTATAGACTGTCCCCTCTTGAGCTGGCTGAAGTGAAGAAGCAAATAGAGAAGTTGTCTGAGAAGAACTTTATCCGTCCAAGTGTATCACCGTGGGGAGCACCTGTCCTCCTGGTGAAGAAGAAGGATGGTAGTATGAGAATGTGTGTCGACTACCGTCAATTGAACAAAGTGAAGGTTAAGAATAAGTATCCACTA
The DNA here is from genome assembly GCF_012489685.1 of Lotus japonicus. NCBI lineage: Eukaryota > Viridiplantae > Streptophyta > Magnoliopsida > Fabales > Fabaceae > Lotus > Lotus japonicus. The sequence continues at coordinate 39,946,747 of NC_080045.1, read as the reverse complement.
CCTAGGATCGACGATCTCATGGATCAATTAAAAGGAGCGACAGTATTCTCCAAGATCGACCTAAGGTCTGGCTATCACCAAATACGTGTGAAGTCCGAAGATATCCCAAAGACTGCTTTCCGGACGCGTTATGGGAACTATGAATATCTTGAGATGCCCTTTGGTGTGACTAATGCCCCTGTTGTGTTCATGGATTATATGAACCGAATCTTCTAACCGTTTTTAGACAAGTTTTCCATAGTCTTCATAGATGACATCCTTGTGTATTCTAAGACGAAGGAGGAACATGAAGATCACCTCAAGGAGGTCTTGCAAGTATTGAAGGAAACTAATTTGTACGCAAAATTGTCCAAGTGCGAGTTCTGGTTGGACAGGGTGAATTTCCTCTTATATGTGATCACTGCGGAAGGAATTTCTGTCGATCCTTCCAAAGTAGAAGTTGTACTAAGCTGGGAAAGGCCAAAGACCGTGATGGAGATACGAAGTTTCCTCGGCCTAGCTGGCTATTGCCGGAGATTCATAGAAGGATTCTCTAGATTAGCTTTGCCCTTGACAAGACTAACTCGGAATGGTCAACCTTTCGTATGGACCACCAAGTGTGAACAAAGTTTCCAACCAATGAAGACCAGGCTCACGTCTGCTCCAGTCTTAACTATCCCTGACCCTAACCAGGATTTTGAAGTATACTGTGCCGCTTCAAAGCAGGGACTTGGTTGTGTCCTGATGCAGCAGAAGAAAGTATAGGCTTATGTTGCTCGTCAACTTCGGTCGCATGAGGAGAATTACCCAACTCACAATCTAGAGTTAGCTGCAATTGTGTTTTCTCTTAAACTGTGGAGACATTACTTGTATGGAGCGAAGTTTATAGTATACAGTGATCACAAGAGCTTAAAATTCCTATTTAACCAGAATGAGTTGAATATGAGGCAAAAACGTTGGGCGGATTTCCAGCAAGATTATGATTTTCGGTTACAGTATTACCCGGGGAAGGCGAATGTAGTAAACGATGCTTTAAGCCGTAAATCTCTTCATGCTTCCGCTATGATGGTGAAAGAGTTGGCGCTAATCGAGAAATTCAGAGACCTCAGACTTGCAATGAAATCCACTCCAGTAAGTCTAAAGTTGGGAATCTTGAAGATATCTAATGATTTCATGGATAAGAGCAAGAAAGCTCAACAGGGGGATGAGTACCTTTAGAAGAGGAAGGGGATGACTAAGAAAGAGACAGAGATTAAAGAAGGGTGGACCATCGTAAACCAGTCCGCCATGGACATCTGACAATGGGCGTAGTCTGCCAAAACACAAACAGCAGGTGCGAGGGTCAACTCAAGGAATTACATAAATAATACACCCAGTAGATAAAGTTTAAGGGATAGCTACTTAGGCTTAGAGGTTTGTGATAGCATTATAAATTGTATATCTTCCAATTGAATATAAATGATAATTACTGACAATTAACATATATCAAGTAAGATTAACAAGTATCATGGTGCATGAATGATATGACGAGGAACAAGATGCAATCCGGAAGGATGGGCACCAACGAGTCAATCCTAGCACCGGCCATAGTGGGACCATTTCTGCTCGGGTGTCTCTTATACCAATCAAAATGTAGTCAGATCAACAGTATACCCGTAGGCCTGCCATTTCTGTCTGCTACTAAGAATCACCGCAGTGTTCTTATGTGGAAATCCGGGTCTTATCACCATTTTGGAATCCACCGAGGTCCGGCATCCCACTGTGTATAAACCTCAAAATGTATGAATGATCCAACGTGATTAGCCAAACAACATCTCCGACCTCACTCGTCACGTGTTCTAGCTAATTTATTGTCTCTAAAAAGAATACTCTAAGGTAAATGTCAATTCTGCGACAAAAGATAATTAATTATAAAAAGGAGTGCAATCACCCTTGATGACTACTCGAGTCATCTGACTCATCTAATTCCAATGGTCAAAAACTGCTCAACGAGTGAAAAGTACCAATGTACTCGTAAATTATAGTTCCCCGGCTTATCTTTTAGATAGCCAAACAATAAATTGTTCATCGAGCAAAAGAGCATCAACGTACTCAGAAACTTATTGGTTTCCCCAAAACTTGGATTCGACGACACTTCTCATTTTCCAAAACTTAACTCCAAGCCCTAAGCTTTCTTTTGAGATCATTATCATTAAATAAAGTGTTCGGATGTTGTTTAGTGTCTTATGAGTTTTTCTTGGAAAATAGTTTCCATTTAGGTTTGTCTCTAATCTTATGAGTTTAAAAGATCCCATCATCCCAAGTAACTCACAGAGAAGGTCTCGATCCACTAAACAATAACAAGGGTCCGAACCTCGGTTCGTCCCGTCAAACTTTCCCAAAATCTCATGATGAGTGTGGCATAACTGCCCGTTATCCTCACTCTGACGTACAACAGATATATGTGTAATTGCATAATCAAATTAGCACAATCCAACAGTCATGGCACATATATCAACACATCCTAGATTAACCATTTAGCACATAGCATGTGAACCAATCAACAACAATCAAGCGATAAGTAAATCTCAATCAACAATGTCGGCCGAAGCCTCAGAAAACGGAGACACACGTCTCAATTAGTTCACTCGGCCGAAGCCTCCAGAAAACATTTCCCAGTCAATCACAATCAAGTGCATAAATAATAAATCAAGTCGAATTCGTCGACACCTAAAGCATTAGCTAGTATTCAGTGAGTAGCCCTCACCTGTAGTTCCTCCAGTGCGTTCCTGCAGCGTTCCTTCACGATCTCCTCCTTCCGCTCCACAGAATTCCTCAAACGAACCTTAGAGCGAAAATCACAGAATTCAATCACAACAAGTCAAAAACTCAGCAAACAATAATTACTAAGGTTACAAGAAACATTATAAACTCCGAAGTACGATAACCTAACGCGATAAGACGAGTTTTCGAAAAAGGAAATTTTCCTCCCCCCTTAGGGTGCTCTCGGCCACAACACATGAAAATGTGTTCCGGCGCTTTTTCTTCGATCAAACTTGATTCCTAGGTTATCATTAGCCGTAACTAAGGCGAATTAAAGCTCGGAAAAATTATCGGATTGAAAACTGACGCAGGGGTATTTTGGTCATTGTTTTTAGCTCGGAATTTCAAAATTGGAATTTCGAAAAACAAATTGGATGGGGACGTCGCCAACGACGTTTATGACAACTAATCCTACTGGCGCTAAGCTCAGTCGAGACCTTAGTCGAAAAATGGGTATTTGAGCAGAATCGAAGCTCGGCGACGATTCGGCGAGATTCGGCGAAATGTAATCCGCTAGAAGTACTCTTGGGTTAGTAGGGAATATGTTTAGACACTAAAATCAAGTTATTTGGACAGTTTTACAAAAAGCTCGAAACTTTGAGCACAGAAAAACATAGAGAAAAGCGACATAATTCACGATCAGAAGTAAGGAATAGCATCTATACCTCGAGGTCTACGCGTAGCAACTGTCAGTGCGACGATCAGGCAAGAAACGGCGAAAATCTCTTCCTCCCTTTCTCTCCTCCAAGCTCGCGAGTTCAAGGTGCAATGGTGATGAAGTTTTTTGATTTGCAATGGCGATTTCGATTTTTCCTATGCATTCCACTGTAAATTCTAAGATAGGTTCTGGCGACAGAATTCCAGAACTCCAAACATGTTTCTCAGAATTAAGGCAAACGATCCAAAGTCGGTGTAAATCGATTTTACCCGAAAAACTACTTTTTACAGTTGAATGTCGGATGAGAAAACTTATTTCTGAAGAAAGATTAGAAACATCGAAAGAAATCGGTACCCACGTGTGGAATCTTCGTTTGAAGCTCCGAATAGAAAAAGTCTTCATCGACAGTTTATTTTAAGGTTCTTGAGCTATCATGGATTTAGTTTCGGCAAACCTTTGAGAATTAGAATCGGACGTTCGTACATCCCAGGGTTTCGTATCGAAACGCTTTTCATGGAAAGGATTAAGATAAATTATAACATTTCTCTGAAGATTTTTGGAATTAGTTTCTATAGTGCTTTTAAGGGTAAATTAGTCGTTTACTAATGCACTTGTCCTAGGCATAAGCGAATAATACTTGCGCTATAACTTATATCGATTCTAATGTTATCCTTAGCCTTTTCCTGAACTTTCTCCTTCATAAATTTATTCCATTTGATGAACACTTGTTCAGTTTTCCTTCACGTTACATCGAACCTAATCGTGAATAGGAATTTTATCAATTTATTCTAAGCTTAAAAACTTGGGTCTCACACTCACACTTGATAGTGCATTTTATAATTATTTGAATAAACATAATAAAATTAACACAATTTTTTTAAAAAATTACACACGAAAAACAAAACTGAATACGGGTAAAAAATGCTAGTAATATATAATGATACTAAATGCTTGTAGAAAAAATTGTAAACATAAATCATTAAATCTATATGTCCAAAGCCTAAACTTTTCTTATTCATTGTTCCATTCCTAAAACTTTTTTTTTACATCGGAAAGATAAATTGCACCCGCAAGATATTGATTCATGGACCTCCTCCACTCAACTCATATATTCCCTAGTTTTTTCCACTTGAGTCATCATTAGAGGACTCATTCCTAAAACTTTATAGATTTTTTATATTTTAAATTTAGTATTATTTTAATTGTGATATGATCAATCCGCTCGATGCCTTGACCCAACCCGAACAACCTCTGGTTGGATCGGATCGAGTTCGAAGGTAAAAACTCTTAAAATCAGACCCAACCAAATCCGAACTAGTTTCATCCAACTCAACTCGTATGCACTTTTAGTTGGAAGTGTTAGTCATCATTTTGTGAGTTGCATAAGCAAAACATAATCACAAACACTAAAACAAATAACAATGTATATTTCAAGGGAGTAAAAGTTAAGAGCTACATCAGAAAGATAAATTACAACCTTCACGAATTAATCCATAGACCTCACTCACTCAACCCACGTATCACCTTGAACTATTATTTGGGGGACGATTAACATTTGCTAGATTTTCGATGACTAAAACATATATAAGCCTAAATTTTAAACTGAATAAAATACAATGAATGACGTGGCGCCGCTCAGAAACGATGGAGAATTAGATTTCCCACCCCCTGTTTTAGATTTCCCACCCCATTTAAAAGTGGGGAAAAACCAATATTGTCCCTCCGTGTTTTAGTCCGAAACTTCAACCTTCGGATCAGTACGAAACTTCATCCTTCGGATTAGTATGAAACTTCAACTTCTGGACACCTCTGACAGATTCTACCACCTTTTTCAGCACCATTACTCCATAGCTTCACCTACCTCACCACCATTATGACCTGCATAAACTCCTCAACCACCCAACCACCCCCCATTTATGGCTGAACACACTGTTTGGATGGGTCCTCGTGTTATTACCAACTTTGATTTAACAGACATAACAGAAGATTGATAATATGATTCATGTTTGTAATGTTGTAACCATGTCTGTAACCATGTCTGTAACCATATTATTAGCAAGAATATTTTCTTTCAGTATTGTAACGAGGTCTGTTTGTCCCATATTATTGTCACTGCATTTTCACGTTTCTGTCTTTGTGACAGTATCTGGTTTGAAAGATCCGAATCTTGAAGTTTCATATTAATCCGGTTTTTCAACTCTCGGACGTCTAAAAAAGGGGGTGGTAAATTTAATTATGAAGCAGTCCGAAACTTATAGTCCTGGATTGATCCGAAACTTAAAGTCCTGGATTGATCCGAAACTTAAAGTCCTGGATAGATTCGAAACTTAAAGTCCTGGATAACTCTTACCAAGCAGCAGAATGCAGTAAGTTAAAACCAAACCAAAAGGCATATTCATCAATTACAATCTCAACCACCACCACAATTACAAACCAAACATTTCAACCCAACAATTCGTGAGGCAAGTCCTCCAAGACGACCACGACACCGATCATGTTATTTTAACTGTAACTAAAGAATCCGAACTTTTAACTCTCGGACTAGTCCAGAACATCAACCTCTGGACTGGTATGGAGGTTTAAGTCCCGGAGGGTAGTCCCGACATTTTTTTAAAAAGGCTAGGGTGGCAATTCTAAAACAGGGGGTGGGAAATCTAATTCCCGAAACGATGTCGTCCTGCACTTCTCCCACTCTCTCTCATCACCTCTCTGCCATTCCTCCGGCGACCTCTTCCCGTCGCCGGAGACTCACCGGACGCCACACCACCCGCCCCAGCCTGAGAATGTCACTCAACAACGACGGCAACAACCAGAACGTTAACTCTTCTTCCGTGGTGAGTTCGATCACCAAACTTCTCTGGGGGCAGTCGCTGCCACCGGGACTCCTCGTCGCCACCGTGCGCACCGCCTGGAACACCACATGGAAGCTCATGATGTCCCAGCTAGCTCCCTCTGACCCTTCCGGTGGTTACTCCAGGCCCGCTTCCAGATTCCGATTCTCCGGCCCTCCGCCGCGCGGCAAACTCCACCTCTACGTCGGCCTGCCGTGCCCGTGGGCCCACCGCACCCTCATAGTGCGCGCGCTGAAGGGTCTAGAAGACGCCGTGCCGGTCTCCGTTGCGTCGCCGGGTCAGGACGGGTCGTGGGAGTTCAAACGAGCAAACGGGTCAGACACGGGTCGGGTCATTAGCCCGAGTTTGGACAGGGCGAATGGATGCAAGACATTGAAGGAAGTTTACAAGCTTCGAAGAGATGGGTATGATGGAAGATCCACAGTGCCAATGTTGTGGGATAGCGATTCAAAAGACGTTGTCTGCAACGAGAGCTATGACATAATCGAGTTTTTCAATTCCGGGTTAAACGGGTTGGCCCGGAACCCGGGTTTGAATCTCTCACCCCCTGAATTGAAAGATAAGATTGATGAATGGTATAGAGTGATCTATCCAAATGTGAATAATGGGGTTTACAGGTATGGTAAAAAGATCCAAAATTTGAGACTAGATTTTTATTTTTTTTTAAAGCAAATGTTAGTTGTTAGTAAATGAGTACAAATTATCCCTTAATAAAGGTTCGAGATTCTTGTTTGATTGGTTATTGAATTTTGGTGTGTTGCTGCAATTGATTGCAGGTGTGGCTTTGCTCAGAGTCAAGAAGCTTATGATAGAGCTGTGAATGGCTTGTTTTCTACATTGGACAAGTTGGAGATTCACTTGGGGAATTCTCGCTACTTGTGTGGAGAGACACTGACCCTTGTAGATGTGTGCCTGTTCACTACTTTGATTCGGTTTGATCTTGCTTATAATGTTCTTTTCAGATGTACCAAGAAGAAGTTGTGTGAGTACACCAATCTGCATGCTTACATGCGTGACATTTATCAGGTATGATATGGAGGTTACCCTCTCAATTGTGTTATTTGTGATGAATAAGATAACATATACTAAGGTGTGTGTTTTTGTTCTTGGACAGATTCCTAATGTTGCAGCTACTTGTAATTTTGAAGAAATCATGGATGGTTACTACAAAACCCTTTTTCCTCTCAATCCAGGGGGCATTAGACCAATCATGCCTTCTACTTCAGAGCATGAAATCCTTTGCAGGCCTCATGGCAGGGAATCACTATCATCAGCTACTGTTTCTGTCAAATAGTTAACAAACTCCAAGCACATAACAAATATTGATCTGTCACTCATTGCTTCTGTTTATAACGCATTTCTAGCAGTAGCAGCACACTGTTCTTTTGGCGATCAAGTGTATAGCATAATAATATTGCTTGATACTATCAGCACTCAGTATTCTTATCCATTTCCTCAACTCATTATCGCCAATATTTTCACCTCAAGTTGCGAATCAGACAAACTTTCATGTACACGAATGAAAAATGCCATATTCCATGGTATAAATCATCATTCTTTCATAAACAAATACCCTTCTTAAAAACTGAAAAGGATTTATGAATAGAATAAATTAACTGTTAAATAATGGGTGAATGGTCACTTTCGTCCCTAAAGTTACAGGCGTAGGGCATTTTAGTCCCTATTCTATTGAAATGTCGCTCGTGGTCCCTAAAGTTGCAAAACGTCAATCACTTTAGTCCCTAACTCGGATTCCGTTAGTGAACGTTAACGGGAAGGGTGATTTGGCACGTTAAGTGCCCTAATAGACTCGCCACGTGGATTTAAATATTGGAATTTTTTTTGGGAAAACTAAAAAAACTTCAATTTAGTCCCCAACCAAAATCCCCATATCAGAAATGCTTCAACCTCTTCATCATCTTCTTCCTCCTCATCATTACACTTCTTCAAAACCCAGGAAATTAACATAAACATAAAAACTCTCTTTTTTCTTCATCATCTCATTCATGAACCAGATCATCAAAAAAAAAAAAAAAATTTAAGAAATCACCATGTAACCCCACCGTGAAACTCCATAGCCACCACCATACCCAATTTCCCTTCTTCAACATCCACCATAACCATCACTTTCTCCCTCTCGATCCAGGTTTGAGACCCTGCAAAAGTAGATCTGGTTTGATCTGAGTTTTAGACTCTGTGAAACCCCATAGCTACCACCATTTCCATTTATGGAGGATAAGAACGAAAAGGAAAAATAGTCTTATGGGGTTTCTGGGTTTAGGGTGGATTCCGGATATGACCCCAAAACCCAGATTCGCGAACATGCTGCATCAAAAGTGTAGAGGATTTGGGAAAGAAAGTGTTTTTAGAGTTATTTTGTTTATGGGTTTTGGTTTTAGGGTTTCGGATGTGAAAATGAAAATAGTGAGGCCAAATGAGTTGATGATGAAGCTTTTATTTCGGATTTTTTTGATGCAAAGTTTTCATCTTTGATTTGATTTGTTTCTGGGTGTTATTTACACTTTACTGATGAGACTTTCTGATCAATTTTTTCAATTTGACTTCAAATTTCCGTGCTTTGACTTCAAATTGAACGAATAATAAAAATGGGTCTGTCAAGTTTTGGGTCTTTTGAAAATAATTGGAGAAATATGGAGAAGACATATATAAACATTGAATTATTGAGATGGAGGTCGTGGGTTTTGAATTTTAACACCTATACCCATCAATTTCATTTACTTGTGGTTGATTGAATTCTACTCTTTTACTTTGAAAGATTTATTCAACGCCTATCTGATTGGGATTGTTGTTTGGACAGTATATTTTGGGGTTAAAGGCTTTTTCCTGTTAGATCTATCTATTGTGTGTCTTATAATTCTTTTTTGTTTTGGTGCCAATGTTCTTTTGTGAAATCATAAACATATACAGTACATTTTGCTTGCTGGGATGAAAATTTTGTGTTGTGATTGTTATCTAAGCCTGGGAAGAAGATGAGGAGGAAGAAGATGATAGAGAGGTTGAAGCATTTCTGATATGTGGATTTTGGTTGGGGACTAAATTGAAGTTTTTTAAGTTTTTCCAAAAAAAATTCCAATATTTAAATCCACGTGGCGAGTCTATTAGGGCACTTAACGTGCCAAATCACCCTTCCTGTTAACGTTCACTAACGGAATCTGAGCTAGGGACTAAAGTGATTGACGTTTTGCAACTTTAGGGACCACGGGCGACATTTCAACAGAATAGGGACTAAAATGCCCGACGCCTGTAACTTTAGGGACGAAAGTGACCATTCACCCGTTAAATAATTGAAAAATATTTTTTACCAATTCGTTCGTAGAAATGCATAACTTGATAAAATTCCAAACGTATGTTGACTTGTTGATATTCAACAAAGATTTTGAAAAAAAGACCTACAGATGCTGCCGTTAGACATTTAAACAATTAAGTTCAGCACTGCCCTACATATTTTAAGCAAACATCTACTTTGGTCTTAAGAATTGTTTTTAGAAAATATTTTTTGGTAAAAAAATTACAGATTTAATAACAGCCAATACAATAAATCATGGCCAATTCGTCGAAAACGATATAACATACATTTTTAATATTTTTAATTTTTCACAAAATAAAATTCCAAACACCTGCAAGTTGATATTCAAAGGTTAAAAGCCCTACAAATGCCGCAGTTAGATACATACATATTCAACTTCACTACTACAAAATGATCTTTCTATGTAAACATCTACTTTTGTCTCACCTAACAAAATGTCATTAATCTGAACAAAATATGATAAATATATCAAAATTATCCTTCAATATCAAATTAACATTTAACATTGAATGACGATTTCGATATATTTTTAAGGGATGTCCAAACTGACGAGACATGCATCTGAAGGGACCAAAACGTTAAGTCTTTTCTTTCTTGGCCACACAAGAGTGCCTAGTAGTTTTCAGAAAGCTGTACTATACATAGTCCTCAACTACAGACTAAACAAAGATCCCAGATAGAGGACAAAGGCACCAATGCAGTAAGCATGGGTGAGACAAAAAACTTGGTTTCACAGAGAATGGCTATCAGCTTGCAATCGAAGCAGATCTGATGGACCCTGCATGATAACAGTGACAAAAGTAATTACTGAAAACAATCAAATATAAGTCTGCACTCTGCAAGTCAATATATAAGCTATGTGGACCCTCAAGAAGGAAGGCAACAAGTTACCTAACGGTTCCTACAACAAAAGACTAAATCAAATTTAAAATTTCCATTTCATAAGTGACTAGCCTTTCCAACAATCAACCCAGCAAAGCTGCGCAAAGCCTAATGCTATCAAATCAGGCATCAGCTTGAAGTAATAATCAAGGTTTCTATATGATCTTTTTGTAGGTATTCGGTATTCCTATATGGCTATATTTTATAAAAATATATTTAGAGTTTCATATTAAATGACATCACAAATCATATATAGATCTGCTGAAAAAAAGATTAGCATCAATCACATAGAAAGCCAGACCAATACACCAGTGGATGCATCGTATTTCATAATAATCATTGTAGTTGAAACTAAACATACGCAACACAAAAAAACAAATATAGCAATAAAGTAGAGAAGGCTAAAGCTTAGGAATTGACAATAGCAATAGAGAAGATGAAGGGTGGGTCCCCTTCCTAATGATGAGAGAAATTCTACCCATTACCCATCAGGGGCAGACTGAACTTACTATTTGACCGCTTCATATTCCTGCAGAATTTACTGCCACATCTGCACTCGAACAGCTTTATAGGTTGATCATGGTCATGGAAGTCAATGCCATAATCCTGCAGAAACAACTCGAACATAAGCTTTAGGGAAACAGTTGATTACTAGATTAATTAAATGGTTTCAAGAACATGAACTACCCAGATTGAGGACATACTAAATGGTCTGCCAACTAACCAAGAACCAGAGTACATAGCATTTGTCAACTAAATAAACATAAACAACTAGAAAATTATTTAGAAAATGAACAAATCAAATTATCTCAACCTTGTTACCTGATTCCTATACACAAACACTTCTTAAGGTGTTAGAATGTCGGACACTTTACCAGCACCCCTATAACACATGTTGTTAATGGTGGATAGCGGAGAGCCAAAATCCCACCATATTTGTCAAATAATGATGGCAGATGATGGCAGATTAAGGCAGGATATCGGCCATAGCAGAGAGCCAAAAACCTGCCATGAGATTCCACAATGGTGGCGCCATGGCTGATATACGATAACACTGGACACATATGACATGTCTCAGAGACTCAGACACTCCTCATCAGGTGTCCTATTAAAAAAAAAGATTGTCGACTTGGACACTTAGCTGACCCCTCTTGGACACTTAACCGACACGGCTTAGACACACCCAGCCGACATTCAAATAAGGTAGAAAAATGCTAGCAATACTTTTTTCAACACTCTCATTGATTGGTATAAATTCATGTGGGGTCCACTAAAAATATGGGCCACACATCTAATTTAGTGGGACTCCCATGAATTTCAATCAACCAATGAGAGATTGTTAAAGATAGTGTTGCTAGCACTACTCAATAAGGTATGACACTTGAATGATACAACTCCTTTTAAAAAATGATTTTTTTTAAATAACTTGCAAAAAAAGTTAAATTATAAAAAATAGGTTAAAACCTGAAAAATGTTACAATAGGTCACCGTTACACTACATTTGGGAATATCATTTCTTCCGATGTTCACTCTTGCACCCCTGCATAATGTGTGCAGAGGGGTGTATCAAGTGAGAACATGACAAGAAAGAAAAGCTAATTTTGACCATGCAATAATGCAAGGATGGTTAAGATTAATTCCTCTCTAACAAACACATGTATAGTGTCCGGTCCTATATTTCAGATATTAACGTGCCAATGTCTGTGCCGTGTCCAATGTTCATATCTGTGCCTCATAGTTAGTTGTTAATTTGTCTCCTACTTGAAAAAAGTAAATAATAATAAAGACCAAAAAGATTTGAAGATAGGCCCATTCACCAAAAACAAAGTTACATAACCATGCTTACCCAAGTGAGCTCTTCCTGTGCAGCTATTTTTCGGGAAGTGAAAAAGGCTAACTGCACATTGTAACACCTTAAAAGCATCAGTGAGCAATATGCTATAGAGTCTATCATGCCAATAAAAAGCAATTCTAAAAACTGCAGATGGAACTTCAAGGAATAGCTAACTTCTCACATGATAGTAGTGATGATCTGGGGTCTCAACTTCGACTGGGATCTCAACCAAGTTTGCATCATAGCATCTGGAAAAAAGAGAAAACAAAAAGTTACAGAGGTTAAATGTCTGAATAATGTGGCAAATGATTGCCTAGCCACTCTTTCACAGAAGCCCAACATTGACAGGACATAATCACAAGTATCAAACCATATGCATGCATAATCAACATCTGAAACATGCATATCGAACAAAGCTTAGTCTCAAATGCAGTTGCTATCTTTTTTTATCAGTACTTAGTTAATTTGGACCCCTTCTATCCTAATTCTTTTTCAGATTTTGTATTTCATAACTTCAGTCTACAGAGAATTAATTAATTCTCATGCATAACAATTACATAAAAAAAGTTTCCTTTGCTCTTCAGATAATTAGAAGTTATAAATTAAAAAGATATATATATATATATATAAACTACTTCTAAAAACTCAAGTAATTTTTCTCATATTCGCCTTTTTTGTTCATTGCTTGAGTTGAATTTGTTCCTTCTGATTTTTTCTTAGGATGGTCATTTTGTTATCCTATGAAGCATCCAAATTCAAAATAAGTATAATTTTTCCTCATGTGAATATAGAACAAACAGTTGCATGAATGATTTTTTTTTTGGAAATACCAAATCTATATATAATAGGCAAATGCCAAATAGTACAAACAAGCATCCAGGAAAGAAAAAAGAAAGCAAGCTTGGCTTCAGTTTTTTCCTACATCAGGAAAAAGCATGACCACGTAATCATGTCCATTGAAAAATAGCAGTAAGAAATTGTATTAGAACAAAACCATCATTTATACTGGATAAACTACAAAGCACAAGTTATCTGTTTAAAACATGACAACCAAATTTAGAGCTGTAGGATTGACTTTCAACATTTTGCAACCATGAATGTCTGAATTAATTGCTTGCTTGCTTACCCTACACTTGAACCCTAATTGTCGAATCTGAAACCATAGGTGAGAGAGTTGATACCTGTGATTGATAAACCTAGCAGTGTTACCAAAGGATGTTGCATCCAAGCATAGAGCTTTTTCATCTTTTACAAATACAGAATCCCAATCCGCATCTAGCAAAATGGGGTAAGTGTGTTTCCCGTTTTCAGTGCATTTCATGCTCCTCTCATGCAACTCTTTAATGGTTAAAATCTCTCCAACAAACTCACACACAAATGCACCTTTTGGCAGGTCCTCTAAGGTGCGAAGACCCCATCCTTTTCCTTCTGAAGTGAAAAATACCTGAGATCCGGATATTATTAGAGAAAACATTGTGATAATGTTATACTAAGAAGCAACATAAGAATATAAGCCAAGCATCAAGATTCAAGAAAATGTATTTATTTACTAGTGGCAAAGATTTCTTAAACACCCCACCTGCAAATTGCTAGTAATTCCTCGTTGGGTAACCCGATTTCCACATAGTTTACCACAGCCACATTTGCTCCAGCATTCTTTAATAAACTTCCTCTTTAAGTGTCCTTTACATGGTTCTAAACAGCCCTCAGTCTTGTATCTTTCAAGTGGGCAATCCTTGCAATAGAAGTCATGTTGACGAGGGTTGCGACCGATGGCAATGCACTCTTCCAAAAACTCTTCCTTCAGTAGGCCTTGAGCTGTGTATGCAAATTCACCCCCAGTTTTATTCGCACAGGCACAGGGTGTAGACGACAAGACACAATTGCCGTGACATGTTGAACAACAATCCTCACCCCCGATACAAGATAGAGAAATGTTAACACAAGCATCTTTGAAAACAAGGTTTTGGGGCATGTAGTTAAAACACGGTAGGAAATCATTAGTAGCTTCATTCACCCATGAAATTTGAACATTTTCTTCTCCTTTGGTAAGATCATTAACATCATGAAATGACCTAATATTATCTTCTGTAAGCTGATGCTGAGGAACAACCACTAAACTACGTGAATTTGGATCCTCCAACTCCTTTCTGACATCATTTTGTGAAAAAATATTCGTAACTGCTATGGTATCATCCAGACCATTCAGGTCAGCTAAAGAAAAGGGACTTCGGGGTGAAACAATATTTGCAGATGACTTAATATTGATTGATCCATTTGATGAATGAGTAAACACGTCCAGATTTTTATTTTCCCCAACACTAGTGCCATGTGCCTCAGATTCCTTTAATGTATCAACCCTTGTTAAAGAACATTCTTGTGAGTCATCATTTGAATTAGATCTGAGTTCCAGCATGCAGTCACATATATCTTTCAACAGGTTCTGAACAGAAAACTTTGGGTCAGTGATTTTATATGATCGCAGACACTTATCCTCCAGCATTTCTAGAAGATGATCTCGACTAGGCATATGAAAATCTGGTCCCCAGAGAGCTGAGCTGCAGCTCAGAGAAAGTTTCACTTCTCCCAGAGTTGAAGATGCTATCTCTACATTAGATGTTGCTTCTTCATTCGACGAATGAAGAATATCTCCATCACTGCGGTGTGATGATGCCGCGTTAACATGGCCATCTTTCATTCCAGTTACACCATTCTTCACTGATGAGCCCCTTAAACTTGATGGATCTTCAATAAGGGAAAAAAAATTAACAACCTCATTACAGAACGAATGTTAAATGGATTGGCAACAGAGTAACTAAAAGAAAAAATGGCAATCCAACAATAGTAATAATAATGTGTGTGACACAGAAGTGACGTTCTATTTGGTTTTGGACTTAGAAATAAGACCAATCAGATGCCAGACCAGAAAAATTGCTCCTTCTACACATATAAGCACGGCCACCGTAGAGCATCTTATGACAAACTTTCTAGATAAGTCATAGCTCAGTAAAGAATTGCAAGTTGCATATGCTAATTACAGCATATGGCAGGGCCACAACGCCTCAGTTCTATCAGTTAACAACTAATGCGATCCAATTATACAAACAGTCAAACACCATGACAAAAATGCTGGGACTTAAAGAGCTGGATAATATTCAGATTCAGGTGAAAAGCCGATTTACAGCCAAAACAATTTTTTGAGCATAGACTTCTTTATTACTTTGAGGCACTGTGGTGTTAAAAGATTTTCCTGCATTTCCATAAGAAAATATTTCTGCCTAATTCACAATACTACCAAGCAAATAAACTAAAGTTGACCATGTTTGAATTGTAATTCAAGGTTTTAGGTTTGCAAACAGAGTTTCATCCACAAATAACATGTTTGACAAAACTACAGTTGGGTTCTGTTTGAACTTTGAAAGGAAGAAAAAGAAAGTTGCTTCCCTAATGAGTAAAACCATGGTTCGCAAACTATAATTGGAGCATGCCAATCATACTTAGGATGTCAAGTCACTAAAAACAAACAGCAAGAAACTTGTCATCGAGGAAAAGTTCACTGAATACCAGGTTGAGGAGGAATCACAGAAATGGGAAGCTCATAATCAGGCAATTCATCAATAGGTTCATCCTTGGGTATGATCATTGCATGAGTATGAGGCATTTGGTTGTCCGACAACAGAAACTTTCCTTGGTCAACTGTTTGTGATGCCCTTTCAGATATATGTCTTCTCCCTCTGAGAGAAACTTGGGGAGATACAGATTGCTTTCCCTTGTCAACAATACCATCTTGTGATGAAACCGGTCGTGCATCGTTCCTTACTGAAGGGCCAGCTGAGCTAGGAGAACTGTTTGACAGAGGATGCAAAGGCTGACTCTCTTGGCCTCTTAAACGTAGCTTTTTCAAAGGTCGGGCTGATTCAACATGCATCTGCGCTTCTTCATACTCCATCTCTTCTTCCTGGATGTTTGAAAATGCAGAAGACATTTCATCAGCTATATGCATGAAACCAATAAAGTAATGCAGATTAACTCAGACAAAAAAGAATGTTGGAATGATGTATATTATGTACATTAACTTTCTTGCTTCTCTTTTTCTGTTCTGGCACCTGTTCTGGCTCCTGTTAATAAAAATCCAACAGAAGTAAGTACTCGCAGGATGATCATAGTGTGTGGAGCCAAAAAAAGAAATTAGCAAGTGGGAAATACACCTTAGGTCCGTCATCATCAAATATAGCATCGAGTAGAGCTCTATAGTTATCTTCCTCAATAAGTTCCCATTTTTTATCATACAGTTTGAGGAGTTTCTTTAATGCTGGTTTCACTTGTGATTCAGTGATCCCAAGAGGTGCCATTGCACGGTAGGCCGCTACAACTTTTGGATTGGGAGGCGCCATTTAAAATCAGCCAACAGCTTCTTTAACTTCAGGCTCTCAGATGTAAAATGCTTCAATTCCAAGGATTTCTATTATAGGAAATACAAAATATGATTTATTAGTAAATAGTAATTAAGCTAGATGCCCAACAGATTCTACTGGTAGTAACATAGAAAGCAGAAGCAGGGGAAAATAAAAAATATCAGTAACCCAACTATTCAAAACGAAATGGAAAAATAGACACATATAATTGAAATCCAGATAACAAATAAGAAGATAAGTGCCATGCCGTGCAAACTTCATATTTTGACATAGATACAGTACAGATTCTTACACCATCAAAATCCTTTCTAAGGAAACCAAATTAGCAGAATATAAACCTTTTCTAGGCCTCCTTTCTTACAATAAACTATACATTCCAAAGGAATCATAATCGAAGGTATCTTTCAACTTCTCAATCACCATATTCCTTCAATTAGATCTTTTTTAGGAGGCTCCAATGTCCATAGATAGGACCTTGACTTGAAGTTTAAAGAGAAATAAAGCACACCACATAAAATTAACACATAACTGAATAATCAGAGCAACCACTATCCATATCATCTAGCACATTTCAAAGGAGCTAGTGCAACAGACAGCAAGTACTCTTGCTCCTCATGTAATATGTGTTAATGCCAACCCAAAAAGGGAAATGACAACCCAAAGAAAAATTAAGCACAATAACACACCCTCATTCCCTGAATTAAGCTCTTGAAAAAGGAAAACTTGGAAAAGCCCTTTTTCTCAGAGTCAGTAGTTACACATGCAGATTCATACCCATTATTTAAAAACCTCAAGGATGGAAGATTCTAACACAAAAGACACTAACTTTACCACATAGAAATTCAGTCCAACAATCAAAACCTGGAAGCGACTCAAAACCACAAACGACCCACAAGAAAAAACACAAACACAAAGGCATGCAGATGCTATATTTCACAGTAAAATGCGAAAAAGAGAAGATCTTGAACCTCGGGAGAAGAGAAAGCAATGTAGGGGGTTGAAAACGATGACGATTTTTGCGGAGTGAGAGCAACACTGTGAATGTGAATGTGAAATGAGAATGAAGCGAAAGAGGAGAAGATCTAGAGTGAGGTGGGTTTGTGAATGGTGATCATTGTGGTGAGGAGGGAGGGAGAGGGAGAAAGACGAGCTGGGTGAAAATAGGGCACCAAATGGAAATGCTGACCATTTCTCAATGCTGTGTACTGCTCACTCACCACTTTACCTTCACTTTCAGCCTTTTCACATTCCCTATTTTATATGTTTTTTTTTGTATTTTCCACTCATCCACTTTTTTGGTGAGTGTTGTTTGCTGCTTTTGCTTGGTGTTGTTTTGCAAAACATGAAATCATTTGTTGTACTTTTTTTCATCTTATTCTTCTCCCTCCGTTCCTTATTATAAAGTCATTTTTTTGTATTTTTCTTGTTCCTAAATATAAGTCAATTTACAATATCAATGAAGCATTAATTATTTTTTCTCAAAACTATCCTCATATTTAATATGAAAAAGACAATGAGATTTTGAAATAATAACTTGGAGAGATAAATTTATAAGAAATTAAATAAGGGTAATCTAGGAAAGTGAATAAATTCTTTTACAAATTTATTGCTTGTAACTATTTTTCTTAATCTAAGAGAATTGGGTAAAATGGACTTATAAATAGGAACGGAGGGAGTAGTATTCATGGAAGAAAAAAAACGGTTTGTAACTTACTTTTTTCATTTAATTGCTCTCTTATTTGGGGAATTAAGGGCAACTTCATCCCTGGTTTTCAGAAGTGAGTTATTAGACTAATAAATACTCTCTAGTCCCTTCGTTCATTTTTATAAAAATTTAAGGAGGGGTGAGAGTTGTTCCTTTTTACATGGATAAGATAAGACTTTGTGTCATAGTATTAATTATTTCAATTATAGAAATATGGAAATACATTAATGATGGAAAGAGATATTTTAAGGATAACTTTAGAAATTCAACAACATTTGAGAATAAATTTAATGCAAAAAATTATACAAACCAACTTTCTTAAGGGATGTGCAAAGTTAGTTTGGTTCTTATAAAAATGAACGAAGTGAGTAAAAATTATGTTTTTAAGCATTGAAGAAGAGTTTTTAACATTGATTTCTTATGACTATTTATCTAGTCACACAACCCGAGTTCTTAATTTTGAGTTAGTAACATTATGGCTTAATTGCACTTTTGCTCCCTGATCTTTTACCTTTGTGCGATTTACCTCCCTCATCTTTAAAATGAGCGAATTCTCTCCCTCTTCTATTAATATGTGCGATTTAGGCCCTTCCGTTAGTTAGCCGTCCAATTACTAACGACGGTTGCTATTTTCACCCTCCCTTTTACTAACCACACCCCTATATCAGAAATAAAAATAAAAATAAAATAAAAAAATAGAGGTAAATCGCACAAAGGTGAAAGATCAGGGGGCAAAAGTGCAATTAAACAAAAAAATAAAAAAATAAATGAAATAAATAAAATACAATTAATAGAAAATAAAAAAAAAAACTGAAAAAAATATTTTTATAAAAATCAAAGAAAAAATAATAAAATAAATGAAATAAGTTAAATACAAATAATAGAAAATGAAAAAACATTTTTATAAAATAAAAAAAACTGAAAATAATATTTTTATAAAAATCAAAGAAAAAAATGTTTTTATAAAATCAAAGAAAATAAAATATTTTTTTTAATTGAAGATAGAAATTTAAAAATAAAATAAAAGAATAATTATTTTTAATTTAGTGTAGGTGGTGCAAATAGAAACAAATTCTTCTTTTATTTTATTTTTAAATTTTTATCTTCAATTAAAAAAAATATGTTATTTTCTTTGATTTTATAAAAACATTTTTTTCTTTGATTTTTATAAAAAAATTCAGTTTTTTCTTTGATTTTATAAAAATATTTTTTCATTTTCTATTAATTGTATTTAACTTATTTCATTTATTTTATTATTTTTTCTTTGATTTTTATAAAAATATTTTTTCAGTTTTTTTTAATTTATAATTTTTTTTTATTTTCTATTAATTTTATTTAATTTATTTCGTTTATTTTTTATTATTTTATTTTTATTTCTGATAAGGGGGTTTGGTTAGTAAAAGGGAGGGTGAAAATAGCAACCACCGTTAGCAATTGGACGGCTAACTAACGGAAGGGCCTAAATCACACATAAAAGATCAGGGAGCAAAAGTGCAATTAAGCCTAACATTATTCATATGGTTTACATGAATAGTGTTAAAAACCAAAATTTAAGATGTTAGGAATGGAGTTCAACTTAACGTAGATTTATATTAAAGTCAATGTGTTAAAATATTGTTTTTCCCATTCACAGTAGATCAACATGTCAAATTTTAACTTCTTTGTTGGCGTCTTTAGATACGTGAAGTCACATGTACGTTAACTCTAACGTCAAACTAAACAAGGCTAAGATTACGCCTAATTTAACTACCGATAATTTTGTTGATAATTGAAAAGTATGACTCTCTTAGAGTTGAGTTTTAGTTTTATATTTTAATAAATTAAATATTAAAATATTATTTCAATATTATAAATACAGAGTTAGTTTTTTCTTTCTTATTCTTAGATTTGGATTTAAAGTTGTTGTGGACTTTGTAGCTTTACATTATCACCACCTGATAAAGTTGTAAACCCAAAAGCTAATAAAAGCCATAGCAAAGAGTAAAGGTTTACATTTTAAAAAGTTAATTGAACATTACAAAGACATTGATACTTATACACAAGACTAACTCTTCTAACTAACTATGAAGTATTTGAAGATTTGGTCCTTGCACTCTAGCTATATTCTAATATCCCCGCAAGCTTGGAAGTGGTTAATATTAACACTACCAAGCTTGAGAACATAACTATCCAATACACAACAGAGCTGAAATACAAGGAACAAAAGTACTAAAAAAAAACACTACACAGCTGGAAGTAGCAAAGAAGTATTGTGATCGCAGCACAAGTAACAATGAGTATGATGAGTTCATGTACCAATGCTGCTCTGGTATCTGCCAGGGGATTTTGCTTGTCTCCACAAGATCCTAGATCACTTTTTTTTAAAATCAATGTGACCACCAACAAACACAAGTGGAACTGAGATGCCAAACCATAAGAAAACAAGGCTGAATCTACTCAGAGCTAGCTTTTGGATCCCTTGTAGCTCCAGAAGAACAAGCCCAGCATGAATGCTTACCTATGTGAGACAACCAGAACCAATAACAATGCAAGTACAGCAGGAAAGAGAACTCTGACTTCTTTGCACTCTAGCTAAATTGATAGAATTTCCTAGTGCAATCCTCAATGGCTAAACAACAGAACTTGTAACTGGTCCTTTTGCTAAAAAAAAAAAAACAAGGCCAAACAGCTTCCCAGAAGAGATCCAGGGAGAAGAGACTTGCACTCTTGGCTGATTTAGTTCAGTTTCCACTCCCTTGCATGAGGCAATATCTATCTCACTTGTGTTAGATTCTGAATTCTCACAACCAAAACGGTTACCTGGTACTCTCTATGCAAACTTTGAGGATAAACATCTTGTAAAAGAAAAGGAAATTCAGAATCTTCATCGAGTGAAATCTTGGATTCTTTCAGGCAAAAAATAACGTGCAGCAATCTGTGATTACAACTTTGTTGCCTTGTGCACCACTGTCATTCATATAGCTGAGGACTGCATCAATACCACATGTAACAGTAATGAAGTTACATAGTTCATCATCTACAACAATGTTCTTGAAGGTGATACATGTGAAAACCAGATCAGGGGAGCTAAGTCCTGGATGCTGAAGATCTACAATGGCTTCTACAATCCCAATCTCAGAAGATTTCCTTGCATAGACATATACTTCCAAAGTAACAACTCTATTATCATCAGGTGTTGATAAAGCAGGAACAATAACATATACATCGTGAATTCCAGTGGCATTAATTATCATAACCAACTTGTGAACAACAGAAAACCCCTCTAATATCAAACTGAACTTTCATGAAAAAATTCTCTAAAAACTTTTCACAAACATCTTGTGAACAAAGCCAAAATCCTCCAGGATCAAACACCAATATCAAAACAATCGGCCAAACAAGAAAATGATTCCATAATCCAAACCAGAGTTTCACAAATTGATGAATTTCAGTCATTAAAAATGAACATTCAGTCTTGAAAATTGTTACCTCCACAACTTGTGAAACAGTGTGATCATAGACAATCTCAGGCTGAACAACAATGGCAGAGGGTTGATGCACAAACCATGAATCTGTGTGCAGAAGAGACGATGCCGAAAATGAAGAAGAATCCAAGAAGCCCTTTCTGAAGGAGCCAAGCAACGAAAGGATCGATCGGAATCTCCTATGGACACCGGGAAGAGACTTCAACCGAAGAAGGAGATGACTCCGGTGGCGTTGAGAATCGGAGAAGTCGATGACTCCGATGAAGTTCATGTTGCAATGGTCGGAGAAGAAGATAACTCCATTGAAGAACCTGTGCAGATCGAACTGATGAACCGTAGAACCAGTCAACGGTGATGATGACGGATAGCCGCCATGGAAGCTCAACACTCGAGCTTGAAAATCAAAAACCATGCATTCTCCAGAATCGCAATAAGAATTTGATGAAAGATCGAAAGATCTTGGTTGAAGCTTCAAGAATCGAGATGGATACTCTGAAATGGAATCCAATCTGAGACTTGAACGCTGATGATCGATAATCGAAGGTGGCGATTCAGAAATCGCAAAAACCAACCGAAATCGAGAAAAGATAATAGGCAATCTTGAATTAATCAAAGAACTGAAAGATTGAAAACCTTGATTGTGAATATGGTGCCGGAACGGTAACGGAATCCCAGGAGCCGCCATGGATGAATGCACCAGAAATCAAGAATCTGAAATTCAATCTTGCAGGCAGTGATGAAGAATCGCGAATTTGAAGCACGCGACAAAGAAGACGAACTCAGAAGCTCAACCACCGAAGCTTGAAGAAGCAATCGCAGTGAAGCTCACAGATTGATCGAAGAAAAGTAGAAAACCCCAAAATCAAACCCTCTGTGAATGAGAAAAGAAGGCTCAAATCGATGATGAAGATGAACTGAGATCAATGACAGTGGCGGTGGTTTCCGCTGATTGAACGCTGTATATCGAAGGCGATGACGGTGGCGATGGTGAATCGGAGGTTTCCGCCCTGAAATCATCAAGAAACGAGCTTGAAGATTAGGAAACAGAGTAATGATTCTGGAAATCACAAGGAACTAGAACGAAATCGAAACGGAAACTGGAATCAAAAGCAAAGATCAATTGCAGGGAGCAATTGATAAAATCAGTCAAAAAGATGATCAATTGCAGTGGGCAATTGATGAAATCAGTGAAAGAGATGCGGAAATTTGTCTACTGATACCATGATAAAGTTGTAAACCCAAACCCAAAAGCTAATAGAAGCCCTAGCAAAGGGTAAAGGTTTACATTGTAAAAAGTTAATTGAACATTACAAAGACACTGATACTTATACACAAGACTAACTCTTCTAACTAACTAGGAAGTATTTGAAGATTTGGTCCTTGCACTCTAGCTATATTCTAATACCACCATTGCAAGAAAGAATAATTGTTGGCGATAATAGCAATGGCAGCGTGTGTAGTGATGGAGGGTGGCGCCAGTGGAGGGTGTTGGGTGGTTGAGTATGAAAGTATGGGGAAGACAGTGGCAAAGGACACTAAATGGTGGTGATAGTAGCAATGGAGGTTATTAGGTTATGGTGGAGGGTGTTTCGGTGTACTCCCAGATTATGCATACTCTGGAACATTACTCTTTTTGGTAAAATCATTGTTATTACATGTGATGCCTAGCTGCTTCCATTCAACGCTGGAAGATGGTCTACATGTGATGTGATGGCAAAATCATTGTTTTCTTTTTTGGGTAAAATTTGCAAAATCATTGTTGAAATTCTCATTAGTTCAGTCAAAGCAATTGTTACCTTCATCATACGTTCTGGTCAAAATTCTCAGACTTACATATCATGCGTAACAAGTCTCTGATTCATGACTCCAAAGATGGATAAAATGTAAAACTTGTTTTCAATTAACATGACCACAATTGCAATATGATCCATCACTATGGTGGAGACTGATATATACACAAAGAAGGAAAATGAGGAAATCAAAAGTCCCCAAAACCAAATAAAACCAGAGCTATCTTCCATTTTGTGTGTGAGGGAAAAAAGAACTACCCTTTTTCTTCTACCCATCAAATAGGCAGCACCAGCATGATCAGAAAACGTTACCACATTCCCTTTCTTTTTCTCTTCACTGTTTCCAGGCTCCTTCTTCTGCACCCTATGTCTGATGAAGATAACAGCACAAAGTTGGTTTACAAGGACTGTGCAGAACAGAAACTGCATGACCCATCAGGGATTTTCTCACAGAACCTCAAAGCCCTCTTGGCTTCTCTAGTGGAGCTATCTGGACAAAAGGCCTTCTCCACCACAACCTCCGGTTCCGGCGAGAATGTGATCATGGGCATGTTCCAATGCAGAGGAGACCTCTCGAACCCTGCATGCTGCAGCTGTGTCAGCAAGATTTCTGATATGCTGGAGCGTGGAGAGCTCTGTAGCAATCTGGCTGCGGCTGCGCGGGTTCAGCTTAGCGAGTGCTACCTGAGATACGAGGTGGTGGGGTTCGAGCAGGTACCAGAGACTCTACTGCTTTACAAGGTTTGCGGGCCAAAGCAGGTGAATGGTATTGATGGCTTTGAGAAGAGAAGGGATTTGGTGTTTGGGATGGTGGAAAGTGGAGTGAGAAATGGTGGGAAATTGTTCTACACAGTGAACTCATCACAGTCTTTCTACGTGTTGGGCCAATGTGAGGGTGATTTGGCCAACAATGACTGTGTGGATTGTGTGAAGAGTGCTGAGGATCAGGCAAAAATTGAGTGCGGGGACTCAACATCTGCAGAAATTTATCTGCACAAGTGCTACATCAGCTACACCTTTTACCCCAACAATGGAGTGTGTTGCTTGTCACCTTCTCTTCCAGGTACAACATTAGAGAAAATATCTTCTTTACCATGTTTTGATCTAATTTAAAAAAGCCTGTGTTTTGTGTTTGATTGGATCACAGGGTCAGAAGGGGCACAAGACCAGCAGAAAACCATAGCTATAGTTGTGGGAGTATTTGCAGCTCTGGGGTTCTTGATTGTTTGTTTGCTATATCTCAAGTCCGTTTGTTGAAGAAAAGAGATAGGTAACAACTGAATTGGACTGCATATATCAAGTAAACCTCAGTGGTCTATAGATCTAGTTGATCAAATTTTAGGTGAATATACTTGGAGCTTCTAGCTAGGAATAGGAGTATAGGACCAAGGGGTCAAAGTTAGTAAGTTACGATAATATTATCATAATTTAGTGTTTGTTCTACATACATATTTTTTTGAACGGGTTGAAGGAATTGTATTCCGGGAATATTATTGATGAGCAAACACTTTATTTATACAATTACATAGTTGACTAATAAAAGCTAAACAAATCTAAACCTGATTACATACTTAATTACATAGCTAAATAAATAAAGAATATTCTACCTAATATTCTATTATATTCTAACACGGGTGAATCCCATTGTGGTATGATAGGAGAAAGTAAGGCCTACGTATTATTGGATGATGCATTGATGTGTTATGGTTCTCTATCCCTACCATTTGATTTTACCAGCGAGATAACAACTATATGACATATTTCTCTTTATTATGGTCTTCTCTGTTTTGGGTAGATATAACTCCATTGTTGGTCCAACTTTTATTTTTTATGCATTTCTAACAGTGTGTTTGCTTTGATGTTGTCCAACCAAGAATAGCGTGTTTGTTTTCACCTTGCACACATTCAGTGTAAATGAAATCAATGGTGTTTTGTGATTTTTAAGGGAGGGAATGAAAGGTTTTGAGGGGAAGGGGAGGGCAAGTGAGGGGGAAGGGAGGTGTTAGCTCTTCCACTGTGTAAGTATCAAACAATTTAGGAAATGAGTAATGCTTCTTGCGAAAGAAGAGGATCACTTGCTTACGTACGTGAATATGCAGCTGACCCATTAGCTCTCCAACAAGGGAAAGATTTCTCATTAGTCACTCCATTCCAAAACTCAATTCAGAACTACGCCCTAACTTGTGTCATGAGCACTCAATTAAACATTTCAACGCTAACAAATTCAAATTGTATCAGTAACTTTTTACTACATCAATGATGTAAAAACAAACATGTTGTAAGTCTGCCGTTTTGGTAGAATCGGCAAATTAGGAGATACAATGGAGGAAGTATACTATGTATAGTAGCCTCAGTAATAAGTATAGCAACATTAGGGAAGATCAAATTAAAAATATTTGTGCATAGAAATTAAACATAAAAACCAAAAAATATTTTTCGACTGTAAAAAATAGGCGTTTAAATTGGCTTTATTACAATAAGGTTTTTTTTAACAGCTTCTTGTAAGAATTTCTAGTAAACTCATAATAGGTTTTACTAAAACATCCACAGATCCACTAATATATATCAAAACATCATATCAATTGTAAAAAATCACATAAGGTGATTCATGGAGCAAAAAAGGACAGTGCACGTTAACATCAGGGCAAGACCAAGAACAGGGGCATCAGGGCAAGACCAGAAACCGGTATCTATACCTGGTGGTTTACTCAGTCAAGCTCAAGCTGGGGCATGAACAAAATGACAATGCAGAACATCATGTGTGTGTGAAAAATACCCAACCAAACCAGAGCAAAGAAATACCAATAGTGTGTGTGAAAAATAAAGGTTATAGGGCTCTAGTAAAAGGGTCTGACACAGACCTGCTCAGCACATCTACTAATTGAGGGAAAAATTAAAACTACCCTCGGCAGCTCTGCTAATTGAACAAAGGTTGCCAGAGCAAGCTCAGAAACTAAGGAAAAATGGGTTGAATAAAATTAAACTCACAAGTCTGCAATATTTATAGAGTTGTTCTTCTCTGTTTCAGGTGATCACACAAGTTCACTAGTAGTATCAATTGACTCCACCCAACCCTGGTTCATGTTTTTGTGTAAAGAGAAAGAATTAACAGCACCGAAACATGAATGGAAGAAGTTCATGTCTGGCATTATATGGCCTGTGAGAGTTGCAAAATTTCATGTGATTTACAAAACAGGCACAACACATCCACAGTAATTTGAAACCATGATAGGAGATGTCTCCTTCACCTCTCCTTTTCGAAACAAATCCTAACACCAAGCATTGTAGCCAAAGCTACTCTAAGAAGTTAGCAATAGAGTGATATTAAGCACAACCAAATCATAAACAAGATTGCGTTTCAGAAGACAATACTAAAAAAAAAGAAGGATATGATGAAACATGTGTTTCCAAGCCCATAACTGATTTGATTTCCAAAATAGATCATTTTTCAATCCCCCAAATAAAACACCAAAACCAATATAAGGGAAAGAACAATGCAAAGTGCTTTGCATTCTTCAAGAGGTATAAACATATAAACATAGAGACATGATTAGTAAGACTAAGAAATTGTCTTACTCCAATGATTATGGGAAAATAACCTCCAAAACAGAGGCAAAACCACAACACAAACACTCACACTCACTAATAATAGTGAGTACTATCAGCTAAATAGAATCAAGCATTCCGCATTGCGCTATGAAAATTAATAATAGATACTAAAGATTAAGCATACACAAAACCCTATAACAAAACCCTATAATAGATGATTATAAATTTATTAATAGCAATTGAAAACCCTAGACCCAAAAACTAAATTGTTCTTCTCAAACCAATCAATGAGAGATGTGTGATGATGTTGAATCAGATGGGTGGAGGGATGCCGGTGGCGGAGGGAGTACCGAGGAGGCTAGCCTGCTGGAGCTCGAGGTCGTTGAGCTGCTGCTCGCGGTCCATCTCGATGATGAGCGGCACGACGAGGATGAGGAAGGAGGTGCCGACGATCCAAGCGGCCTTGCCGGTGCTCTTGAGAAGCTTCTTGGCGACGAAGCCGGCGTCGCCGGCGACTAGCCTTCCTCGGGAGACGATGGGGGAGCGTGAGATCCTGGAGATGATGGAGGAGGAGGAGGAGGAGTTGCTTGGCCTGTCTGGGAGAGACACTCCACCTCTTCGGCCTTGCGACGCCATGGATGGATCGGAGTTGGAGAGAGTCGAGTCGAAAATGGCTGCAGCGACACCAGGTAGCTAGGGTTTTAGCTTTGATCAGATAACCCCTTCTCGCGCTTTTTATTTTGGTACCGTGCGGGTGCGGCCCTCACAAGTCACAATCACACCCACCTTCTAGGGTGGGTCAGACTTGTCTTTCACCCAAGCCTAAATATTGATCGGGTCTGTTTTAAACCTGAATTCGTATTCGAAGAAATTTTAAAATGTACGGATTTAACTAAGATTGAACCATAAAAAAGATGAGTCTGAGTTGGTCGAGATGAAAAATTGGATGTAAATTTCAATTTCAATTTCCCATAAAAAAATTATAAAATATTTTAAATTATAAATAATTTTTCATTATGCAAAAAAAACTAATTTTTAATCATATTAATAATTTATTAAAGAAATTATACAATTATTAGATCTTCTAAACTAAATTTTACATAGCACACAATTCCAAGCTAACTATATCATGAGATGTATTTCTAATGTAATATTTTATCAAAGATACATAGCAGATCGTTAAAGCCTTAGAGGTTTGAAGCTACTATTACATGAAATTGTATCAGTGTGATGTTAATTTAAGAAATTGTAATCCTTCGTGCATAGTTCCTACATAGGCATGTTTTGAAACTAATTGGTAAGAGGTGTTTGTGGAACAGGTTAAGACGAGTTGTGCTTACCTTTCATCTGACCCGAAATATTGATCGGGTCTAACTTTTAAACTCAAACTCGTCCCTGGACCTTAAGAAACATAATAGGATTCAGGTTTGATGGACTTGAGCCAACTCGAACCATTACGTTATACCTAGATTCCTTACTCACCCCTATTTTCTCCTTCCCCCCTCCCACAGTTCCTACGACTCAGCACGGGAAGTTACCATTAGAAGGATTTTTTCATTAGTTCCCTTCCTGCCCCTTCTAGAATACACCAGAACTATCTTAGGCCTCAAGTTAATAGAGGTTCTGGTTGGATTCTCATCAAAATCTCACAACAAATTACAAAGCTTATGTCAAACATTTTACCAATAAATTGATGCAAGAACGAAGCAACAAAATACACAACCAAGACAAGGAGAATGAAGAGCTTAGCTTCTGCGTAATTGAGTTATGAGTGATTTTGTAGACATTGTGTATGTTTTACTTTTCAGTAAAAGATCTGCGACAAACCAGACGTATGAATTATTAGCCGAACTCAGTTAACAATTTTGAGTGTACAATTATTCCGAATTTATTTTTTATCACACAAATAAGTCATTACAGAAAGAAAAAAAAAATCAATGTTATTTGTCTTCATAGTTCAATTTCAAAAACTGCTCCATGAATATCTTGGATTATCGAGGGAGAGGGAACAAACCGTCAAAGTAATAACATTACTTATAAATATGGGGTCACTATCCATAGTTAAGGTATACACACTTTCTATCTCAATCATAGTCTAATTTGAGTCTCTTTTGTAGGTGACCCCTCCCCCCACTCCTTCTTATCGTAGCTTGAAGACCGGATCGTTAACACAATTGGATACCAAGTCGACCAGTGAGCCGATCCAAACAAAACAATAGGGTTATAAAATATGAGAGAAATGATTAATAATGTGATAAGATAGAAAATGAGATTAGAAAAAAGCAGGGTGAAAATAGATGCAAGTGAATGATTAAAAATTGAAAATTTTTAGTTCTTATTGCTTAATGCTTATGCATCTTGGTTCCATAGGAACTAGTAGTCCACAATATCATCACTTTCTCGCCTTACCCGAATGCAACCAACAGACCCACCTTGCCTGTGTGGAACCACCAGTAGACTTCTTGAAGGAGGGGAGAAGAGTTCACACTCAGCACTCCATATCATCATTTAGAATGTTATAAAACTCATAATTCTCATTCAGTACCACTCACATGTATGTATCTGACAAATCCAACCTACTTGATGTTTAAGTCAAGGAACATAATTTGCACTTTTCAGTTAACCCCACCCTTGTGACTTCTTTTTCACTCAAATAACCAAATCTCCCCAGGCTGTTGTGCTTTGGGGCTGAGCTTTATAACCTACAAGAAGTTTTATACTTTTATCTTTCCAAGTGTTACATATTTTTCACATAGCAAATCTATTCTAGTCTCTTGATTTCAGAAGAGCACACAAAAGTGAGTTTCCTTCACATGGCTTCTCGTTTGCAATGCATTATGCATGTTTATCTGAATTCTGTCAAAGTCCTATGGTTCTTTGTTTAGCTTATGAAGAATTTCATGTGTATTGAAAAGCTATGTTATACTGATTTCATATGTTGAAAATGAGATACCATCCTTTGGAATTTTCAGCTACAGAATTTACAAAATGGCAGAAGATCTTTCTGGTTTCAACCATTCTTCAATTCTTAATTTCTTACTAATTTGTCAGTTTCATTTTATTGGTTTATCACTCTGTAGTTCTTGCTAGGTGGATTGACTAATTTCTTCTTTTTCCTTAAATGATTTTGGGTAATTTTGTAGATATGTATACCAGAACCAGTATATCTTATACTATTATGTATAACCTTAAGCTGTTTTCTGAAGTGTATCCAAGAGTGAAAGTGAGAGTCCCAGAGCAAAAAGACTTTGTTTATCCTCAAAATGATAGTGGAACTTGGATGATCTTGAAGTACATTGAGTCCCTTAACTACAAAGGTAATTCGTTTATAATTTGATTTGGCTTAGCCACAATGTCTATCTTTTACCGCTGCAAATTTAGTTTCTTTGGCTTCAAAAACGAAATTATTAATCTTTGAGAGCAGAAGAGAAGAATCAGAGCAACTGTTCACAATCAATTTCAAAAGACACCAAGTCTTGTCCTCAATATAGACCAATCAGATCCACTCCTTCAACTAAAGGTTGAGTTTTCCCTTATTAGATGTCACTTTAGCATTGCTTCTTTTGGTAAAGGGAAAAACTGATGTAGATTTTAGTGATGTTTCAACTTCCACAGGAATATTGAAGAGTAGCAAACGAGTTGGTGAGAGTCCAAAGCAAAATGCGAGAGCTAGTTCTGTTATGCGTCCACGTGCAGTTTTATCTAGTCCAGGTAAATTTTTATTAGTCGAAAAATGTTTATGTGGAGCGACGATGTAGTCTCACAACTATCTACTTAGTGCGCTGACAATGAGATGAATGATTAGTCTCATGGTTATCGCTTGAGGATACCCGGTTAACACCGGGTAAAAAAATAGTGGAAGTCATTATGTTATGTGATTACATGCAACAATAGGCTTAGCTGCTATCTGGTTGGGGATCAAACATGGAAACAAAAAATTTAAATGATTTGAACTGTTGTTTTGCTTTCAGATAATGATGAATTAGTCGGAATTATGAATGACTTGAACAACAATGTATCCTCAACTCAGAGAAAGAAAGACACAAGAGGGAAGATCGAATCTCCAGCTAAGGATTTGTGTAACAATGTCAAGCTAGGAAAAACTAAGGTTTCAAAGGAAACAATCCTGTAAAAACTAAGTGCACATTTGATTCCAATCATAAAAGAGGTCATACTACTTGAAAGAAGAGGCATCAAAACTTTGTTGGAATTTGATTCATGTAGTCTGTTAGGATTAATTATATTAGTTTTTAATTTAGGAATCTATCTTTATAGTATCTTTTATATTAAGATGTTATCTCTTATTCTAGTATTATATCTTCTGTATTTCTTAGGGATTAAGTTATTGATATTAGGATTAATTATTATAAATATGAGTGCTCTCCTTAGGTTAGAGTGATGGATTAGTTTATTGAGTTTGTAAAGGGAACCAGCCCTATTGAAGAGGAACCAGCCTCTTGGTTCTAAGAGGAACCAGCCTCTCAGTTCCTATTTATCATTTTAATTTTAATATCAATCTTATATTCAGAAAATACCAAAAATATTCCCTTTTCCCTTATTTTCTTTATCGTTTCTCCACGTTAGGATTTTCGGGTCCTAACAATTGGTCCGATATCCTTAGGTCGCTGGTTCGAATCCGGCAGGTCGGACCAATTGTTAGGACCCGAAAATCCTAACGTGGAGAAACCATAGAGAAAATAGGGAAAAAGGGAATATTTTTGGTATTTTATTATAAAGGACTGGAAAATAAAGATAGATAAGAACTAAGAGGCTGGTTCCTCTTAGAACCAAGAGGCTGGTTCCTCTTCAATAGGGCTGGTTCCCTTTACAAACTCAATAAACTAATCCATCACTCTAACCTAAGGAGAGCACTCCTATTTATAATAACTAATCCTAATATCAATAACTTAATCCCTAAGAAATACAGAAGATATAATACTAGAATAAGAAATAACATCTTAATATAAAAGATACTATAAAGATAGATTCCTAAATTAAATACTAATATAATTAATCCTAACAATACTCCCCCCCTAAAATCAACCTTGTCCTCAAGGTTGGAAGTAGCATAGTAGATCCAATCTTCCCCTCCCGGGTCCCATTGTAGGCGGCAATCCGAGCGAGGCGCCAGAACAGCAAGTGTCCAAGTGTCCAGATCTGGCGGCATTGGAGGAGGTCGCTTGGACAACACATTGAGTACCCATAGTGGCATCGGTATTGAGGGTGCACCCCTCCGCATTGAATGATCAACTTTGTCCACAAATACCAATGTTAATTGTGTACCCAGATGCTTGAAATCGTCTGTATTGCCAAATTTTTCAATCATAACAGCATTCACAGACATTGACAACGGAGCATCTACCATAGAGATTGGGCTGATGTGAGGCATATTGGCAACATCTTCTTGGGGACCTTCTAGAGGAAAAGTAGTGTCTTGCTTGGACTCATTAGAAGTCTTAGAAGTAAGCGCAACATGTTGATTGCTTGAGTCCTCCATCAGTACGTCTTCGCTTGAGTCATCCTTGAGTATGCCTTCTTCTTCCACCGAAATACTAGCAACGGTTTCCCCTTCAGTGTGAGAAGGAGGGGGGAGAGAAGCCTCTGGAGCCAGTGATTGTTCTTCAGCAAGGCTAAATTCTGCATCAATTTCCCTAGCAATCTCCATGGCACGCAACAAAGTTGTAGGACGGAAAGAATGCAACCTATGACGAACCATCAGTTTGAGGCCCCACCGAAAACACTCCAACAACCGCTCTTCAGAAAGACAAGGAACATGGGCCACCACAGCTTCAAATTCCCGCACATAAGCGTCAATAGTACTGCTTTGTCGGAGAGTGTTCAGCCTCTTGTAAATGTTAGCTCGATACCCGTAGCCAAAACGTTGAAGCAAGAGGGAGATGAAGCGATTCCAAGTGAGATCGAGATCTTGATAACAGTAACAATAAAACCAATTATTGGCCTTCTCCCCGTCCATGCTAAGGGAAGCCAATTGCACCTTGACTTGCCCTTGCAAATTGTGGACCTCAAAGATTTTCTCGGCCCGAGCAATCCAAGATAGTGGATCCACCCCATCAAACTTTGGAAACTTTTGCACAATAGCCTGCCATTCCTCCATGATGGAAAAAAACAGCAAGAAACGGCCAGAACAGCGAAAAGTATGCAGATGTGAATAGTGTGCGATGAACAGTACTCGCGGGATGAACAGTGTCGCAGATAAATAGTTTTTTTTTTGGGTTTTCAGCGGCGGGTGTGGTAAAGGCAAGAGGAAGGGTAATGGTGGCTGGCGGAATTTCGATCCGACAGGTCGGACCAATTGTTAGGACCCGAAAATCCTAACGTGGAGAAACCATAGAGAAAATAGGGAAAAAGGGAATATTTTTGGTATTTTATTATAAAGGACTGGAAAATAAAGATAGATAAGAACTAAGAGGCTGGTTCCTCTTAGAACCAAGAGGCTGGTTCCTCTTCAATAGGGCTGGTTCCCTTTACAAACTCAATAAACTAATCCATCACTCTAACCTAAGGAGAGGACTCCTATTTATCATAATTAATCCTAATATCAATAACTTAATCCCTAAGAAATACAGAAGATATAATACTAGAATAAAAGATAACATCTTAATATAAAAGATACTATAAAGATAGATTCCTAAATTAAATACTAATAATCCTAACATAGTCCAAGGTTCCGTGAGTTGAATCTTTCATGGGTATAATCTAAAATAAGAAACATTTATGCGAGTGAAGTTTTGGCAGATCATGCATGCCATTTCAAGGATTCTGTGTTTTAGAAATGGTGACAATTTGGGTACATTAACCATATCTTTGTCACTGTGAGTTGGTATGTCCAACTGAAGGCACTTGTAATTGTTGTTATTGCTAATATACTAGGATTGAAACGGTACACTGAGAAGTGATTTGGCAATTTACCAATAAGTTATACGATTTACTAAAATGAATAATCTCAAAACCTCGATGGATTAGTTTCGTGGCTACCTGTTATGGAATATATTGGGAAAAAATATTTTCTATATATTATAAATATACACTGTTACAGTGGTATTATAATTGTTTTATAATAATGTCATTAGTTTATGCTACAAGCCTACAAGACATAGTTGATACTAATGAGAAAAAAGTTTGAGGAATGTCAATAATACTTAATTTAACATTTTCTTTTCAACACTCTCTTATTAATTAATTGAAATTCATGAGGGTCTTACACTCTAATTGAATTGGAAGTGACACCCTTATTTTTAGAGGATCCCGCATAAATTTCAACCAACCAATGAAAAAGAATTAAAGTAAGTTTAAAATATCTACACTAATAAGAATTTTTAGTAATGCATGAAAATGTAAATTATTAATTATCATCACCACTGACACTTGCGCCACCACCACCACCACCACAATCACTCGCTGCCCCACCACCCTCCATCACTACCGTTGTCACCTCCACCACCATCCTCTACCACTTCCACATCCACCACCCCTGTTGACTCCACTACAACTACCACCACAACCACCATGTCGCTTCCACTGCCCTCAACCACTTGGTAACATCCCCCTCCAACACCACACCTTCACCGCCATCATAACAGCCTCCATCGTCACCGTCACTGTACTACCACCCTCCACCACCCCAACTGTCACTATTACCATCACTAGGTAACATCAAAACTCTAACACCACTTCGACCTGACCCCTCCATTATGAAGTCATAACTACCATCCATTGTCGTGGATCCACAAAGTTGTTAATTGTTGTGACTATTATAGATTTACAAAGTTAACAATTTTAAAACTGAAAACCACAAAAAACAAAAATTAAATTTATAAACCAGAACTGAAAAATCATGTTTTAGTTTTTAAAATTTTCAAACCATAAACCAAAAACCGCCACGAAAATGAGAGAAAACATATTTGTCTTCATATATGACAATATTTTCATATTAAATGAGAGAATAATAGAGATAATAAAGTGGTGACTCAAAGAAGTCTCACATTGACTAGATTAGCAAGTGCACAAGTGCATATATAATAAAGAACACGCACACCCATTGCCTTAAGCCTAAGGTTTTGTGGTGTGTGGTTCTAACTTAGGATTTCTAACATGGTATCAGAGCTGGTCTGATCCAAGCCATGACTTCCGCTTCCCAAAAAAAAAGATTGAAAAAAAAAGCAAAAATGGTAGTCCCATTTGCGCAAGCCAATGCCTCATACTCAGACGAAGGAGCACAAGTCCAAGGAACTCCGATGTTCCCGCTAGAGTACTAGCCCAGACAAAGAAAGTTGAAAGGCAGACTCAGACGAAGGAGCACAAGTCCGACGACCACTGATGTTCCCGCTGGAGTGCAAGGCACAGGCAAAAAAAAAAATGGAGTCTCAATTGAGGGGGAGTAATAGAGATAATAAAGTGGTGACTCAAAAAAGTCTCACATTGCCTAAATTAGCAAGTGCACAAGTGCATATATAATAAAGAACACACACCCATTGCCTTAAGCCTAAGGTTTTGTGGTGTGTGGTTCTAACTTAGGATTTCTAACATTGTTAGAAATCCCACATTGGCTAGAGATGTGGCCAACCAATTTCTAATATGGTATCAGAGCCTATCCTAGATTCATTTGTTGTGAAGACCTCCCGAAATTAGGTCACCCTTTGATGTTAATTCACGCTCCAGATGTCCAGCCTTGGGCGTGAGGGGGTGTGGCCAACCAAATGCTTATAAAGGGTAGAGCAAACCTTAACTCTTGAGCTAGTTTTTGGGTTGAGTTAGACCTACCAATTTCTAATAGAGAAAATGATGAAAAATCAAATAATGACGCATGCATACATGAAATTTAAAATTAAAAAAAATGTAAATTTTTTTAGAAAGCAGAAATTATTAATCTAGATCTAAAGGCTGAAAATCATTCCTCTCACTCTCACATAAGAAACCCTCCTCTCACTTGATCCATATATATATATATATATTAGTCAAAGAGAATACAACTCATAGGCAATAAAGAACCCCAAAACGCGGCCAAACCTAGAAAAACAATCGGCACAAAAAAAATGTAAAATTACTATGCTTGAGAGGTGTTTTCTTTCTTCATGCTAACTTGCTAAGTGGTTGTCTTTATTTAAAACAAATCTATCATGGACAAAGAGAGACTTCTTCTCAAAATAAATTATAAAAAGTTTATAGATAAATTTACGTCTTAAAGGATAATTCAAGTTGTAAAAGTTGATGAACATATAAATATAGGTGTAGAGATTGGTTCCTAAAAAGAATAACAAAAATCCTTCTCGGTGAAAAAATTTTCCCAATAAAACAAAGCCTGAAGATAAATTTAAAATTACGAATTATATAATTACATGGGCGTATCAAGTGAGAGGAATGTTTTATTGTGAGAGATGAGAAAAATTAATATTAACCATTGGATGATAATCAACGCATAGGTAAAACCCCTTATCCTAGACGCGCCTCTATTTTCCTCATCACGCTATTCGCTCTTCTTCCTCTCACTTGATAAGCCCCCTATAATTATTTGTGTTTTTATTTATTTGGAATATTTTAATTTCTCATCCAATTTTCAATTTTTATTAGATTGGATAATTTTTTAACATATCTTTCAAAATGAATATATTCTTTTTGGGTATCATTATTTTTAGATTGAAAAGCTATAAAACCACTGTCCAGTTCCTTGTCTACATCTAGTTTTATTTTATATTGATTTTCTTTTAGGTTCTTTGTCTTACTCTATAGCTCTATGGCGCTTTTGTGGGGGTTGGTTGTTCGGTTTTTTGGTTTGGTTGGCTAGGTTATATCTCTGTTTTACAGGTGTCGTGCAGTTTGATAGGTTTGTTCTTGTCACTGTTTTTTCGACTTCAAATGGGAGTCTTTCCTTGATGCCAAGTGTAGGGGGTTTTGGTTATTGCGGTGTGTTTTTTTGAGGTATTTGAGAGGTTTTTGGCTATAGTTGTTGAGCTTTCGCTGACGTTTTGTTGGCATGGTTACTGTACCCAAGGAAATGTTTCTCAACTTTATATTTTAATATATTATATCTTTCATTTTCAAAGAAAAAAAAAACAGAACAAGCAGGAAAAAAAACTATACATTCTCTAATAGAGGAAGAAACTCTATAGGGCTATAGGAGGAGAGTTTCAATTTTTTAACGCTTCCCTCTCCCTAAGCTTTTGGAGTATTGTAAATTGTAATTTTTTTTTTGGTTACAAGGAGGGGGCTAAGACCCCCGAGCACTAAGGCCAGTGGCAGATTATCTTGAGGACATAGAGTGGCCTAGGCCCTCCCAAAATTTTGAAAAAAACAGTACTATCAATATACATAATACTAATAACACCTTTTTTATGACGAGATATTGGTATCAAAACACCTTTTTGTAAGCTTCCTTGAAGATACTCTTTTGGCTTTGCAAAATTGGTATTCTTTTTCCTTGCTAGGTTTTTCCAAGGGGGTTTTATCCTAGCAAGGTTTTAATGAGGCTTTTTTTGTGAAGTCTATTTTCTTGGAAGTATTAGGTGGGGTAGTTTTGTTGTTGTAGGATCTTTGTCTGTATTTGTTAGTTCTTTTCTTATCCCTTCTCTCCTTTGTATTGGGTTGAAGTACCCCTTGTACTTCTATTCAATATAATTCTTATTGCCTATCAAAAAAAAAAAAAAACTCACAAATTGGATTGAGTTGAGATTTTATTGGAGTGGTTAAAGTGTGATTCTCACAAAATTGTATTTACTAAAAATATAGCTTCTCACAAGAGTTTCAATTTCTTTCTTTTTCGAATGTTATTATTATTTTTCTGAAAACTCTTTTTTGAATATTATTGTTACTAGTCTCACATTGTCTAGATGCATACATAGATAACTTTTATATGGTAGAACAATCTTCAACTCTTGAATTAACTAAATTTTTGGTTGATTTAGACCTCTAAAATTCTAATATGGTATCGCGTAGCTTTTAGGTTGAGTTAGATCAAACCTTCTAAAGTCTAATTATTGAGTATTTCTCTCTCATGCTGCAACATATTGAACTTGGACAATACTCATTGTCTCTACACAAACTTTTATGGGGACGTTTGATACAAGTTTTACAAGTTTTACAAGTTTGAACTTGATGAAAAATTTTCAATGAATATAATTAAAGGTTAAAAGTTGTCTATTAAAATTTTTCTTAATTCTTAAAACATTCTTGTACTGCACTCTATGAGAAATTTATTTTCAAGTATGTTCATTTTGGCCCCTTTAAAGATTTCGGTCAAACTCCGCCACTGACTAAGGCTCACTAAAACCAAACAGAGGGGGCAAGGAACCAGAGTCCTTTAACAGAAGAGAATGGCACTCACCAACCGGGGACTCAAACCAGTGGGCTCCATAAGGGAAATTGTAATATTAAATTGAGTTTAATCACACTATACATTTACACAGTCTAACAATTAAAATATTTAAAATAGAAAATAAAGAATTAAATAAAGATATAAATTTGAATACACATAAAACTTAACCCAGTCTAATTGTTTAGTAAAGAAAGCACTTTCTGAAAGACACGAAAAATATGGATAAATTTGACATTTTAACAAAAAAAAATTTCTGGTAAGAAGCGGGAAAAAAATTCAAGCGCTAATATTTTTCTTCTTATTTTAATTGTTTCAAAATGAATTAGAATTATAGAATCTTTTGATTTTTGTTATGCATATTTCCTTATTATTCATAAAAAAAAAGCATGTTTCCTGACAAAAGCTTGGCTTTGGCTCAAATCAAAGAGTAGGAACTTTAATCATGCTTTGTCAGAATGGGTAAGTGAACCAATTGCTTGCTTGGAGGATACGTAGGTAGCGTTTGGAAATCGTACAGAACGGAATGGAACGAAACAGAACGGAACATGACGGGAAGGAACAGGACAATAATGTTCTGTACACTGCGTTTGGTAAATACATTATGGACAGATGAGAACCATCAAGTTAATTACACATATACCCCTAATAATGGTTTATATATATTAGATAAGTATTTAAAAAACATTTTTTCAAATAGAATATTTTTTTCATATCCACGTTCAAACAAAAGAAAAAAAATTCATATCATATTACATTTTGTTTTATACATATAAACATAAAAACTCCTTTAAAAAAAAGATAAATATAAAAATTGGATTGAATAAAAAGATAACACATTGAAAAAAAAAAAGATAAAGTCAGTTTCAAAAAAAAAAAGAAAGGCTTAATTGCACTTTTAGTCCCTGATGTATCGCCTTTGTGTGATTTCCGTCCTAGATCTTTAAAACAAGTGATTTTAATCCCAAATATTTTCATAATGTGCAATTTTGGTCCTTCCGTCTTTTTTCCGTTAATTGAAAACGGAAAAAGGTGACGTGGCGCTAGTAAAAATTAAAAAAATAACAAACTAAATGTTTTTTAACAAAAAGAATCTTTTGCAATACTTTTTTTTCTTCATCTACATTCCTGAATCCGCCTCCGAAGCTCCCCATATCCTCTCTGAGTCTGGCTCTTCCTCCACCCCTCGCAGCCACCACACCACCCTTCTTCTTTCTTTCTTTCTTTCGGTTTATTCTTCTTCTTTCTATCTCTCTCTTTTTATTCCCTCTTCTTCTTCCTCTTCTTTCTCCCTGTTTCGATTTCTTTTTTTTTTCCTGGACTCAACATCAATCTGAGATTTGTAGAAGATTTCTCAGGTTGTGTTTCTGGCTTTATGGGGGTTCGATGTTTCTAGGTTTTTGGTTTGGGAAAAACATGAATTTGATTCTGGGACGAAGATGAAGTTTGGGTTTTTGGGGGTTCGATGTGTTTTGGTTTTGGGGGTTAGTTTCAAGTGTGTTTTAGATGATGATGGGAAGAAGATGAAGTCTGGGTTTGTTTCTGGATTTTTCCTTTGTTTCCATGTCTTTTTTTCTGGGTTTAATTTTTGTTTGCTGGTTCTTCTCAATGGCATCTTCTTCTCTGGTTTTATGGGTTTCAGAGAAAGAAAGAAGAGAGCAGATGAAGAAGAAAGAAGAAAATTATTTAAAAAAAACATTTTACTTTTTTATTTAATATTTTTTAAAATTAATTAGAGGTGCCACGTCATTTAAAAGGGCCACATCAGCTTTTTCTGTCTTCAATTGACGGCAAGACCAAAATTGCACATTATGTAAACGTTTGGGATTAAAATCGCTCGTTTTAAAGATCCGGGACGAAAATCGCACAAAGGTGATACATCAGGGACCAAAAGTGCAAATAAGCGAAAAAGAAAATACAAAAGACGCTTCTTCCCCAAATTAAACATAACGCTGCAAGCCTGAAACAACAGCTTCAATGGCCTCTCCCCTTTCATGGTCGTTTCCTCTCCCAGCCAAAGGACCTTGCACTGCTACAGCCACCGACAAGCATTGCCTCCATCAAGTCGAGCCCCCATCATGCGCAACCAGTCCGCCACCGGACATCCGCCACGCCGCAACAAGAAACCATTACGCCCAATGGCTAGATCCGTCGTCGTGGATACTCAGGCCGCTGCAAACGAAGCCAAATCGTGAACCAGTGTGTTACCTCGATCTCTTCCTGCACCATATGTCCCTCTCCCTTGGGCGATTTGGGCACCCAGCAATGCATGGTGGTTCTGCCGCCGAGGTCGATGGCGAAGAATGGAGGCCGACGACGGCAAATGAATGGTGGTAACCAGTGATGGGTGAAGAGGCAATTTGTTTTTGTAAAAAAAAATGACAAATTTGAGAAACACAGGTGGCTCAATGAGATAGAGAAGAAGAAAGGGTTAAAAGTTAAGGAAATACAAGAATAGATTCAGGGTAATTTTGTCTTTGTAATAAGTGTTCCGTTCCGTTCTCTTTCGTTCGACCCTTTTTCATGGAACCAAAATGTCTCGTTCCTAGAGTCTCATGTCCTGTTCCGTTCCATCTTAAAAACGTGGCAAACGTAGAACATAACTCATATGTCCCGTTCCGTCCCGTTCAAACGTGTATACCAAACGCTACCGTAGTGTATGCATTCTATGTGTTGACGTTTTGTGTGCTGCCTGGGGATTCATTGCCATTATACAGAGGATATTGTGCTTTTAAAATGGATAGCTTTCAAGTATTTGCTGGTGGAATACACAGTGGAGCTGGAAGGAATGCGAAACTGTAGTTTCTTGATGGTTTGGATTGGCTATTGAAGGATTGAATAGGATCAGAATCTGTATTTTAATTCCCCTTAGAGGTTTTGTTTGTGTCTATATAATCTATGTTCTCTTTTTCCATCTAGGTTTTACCCAAGGGAGTTTTTCTTAGTATGGTTTTAATGAGACATTTTTTATAGAGTCTTACCTCCATGGGGTTTTGTTTCTTTCTCAGCAGGATTATGGAGCTGTATTTTTTTGTATTTGTTTTATCCTGTACTTTTCTTTTTCATTCTCTTGTATTGGGTTGAAGTACCCTTTGTACTTTATTTCAATATATTGGATTGTGTAGAAGTCTCACATTGGCTAGAGATAGAGCATAGATAGCCTTTATAAGGGTAGTGCAAACCTTAACTCTTGAGCTAGCTTTTGTGGTTGAGTATAGGCCTCCCAATTTCTAATATGGTATCAGAGCCTATCCTAGATTCATTTGTTATTTGTTGTGGAGACCTCCCATTATTGGGTCACCCGTTATTGTTGATCCCACGTTCCAGGTTGTTCAGTCTTGGACGTGAGGGGGTGTGTTAGAAGTTCCACATTGGCTAGAGATAGAGCATAGATAACCTTTATAAGGGTAGTGCAAACCTTAACTCTTAAGCTAACTTTTGTGGTTGAGTATAGACCTCCCAATTTCTAATATATTGGTTATAAAAAAAATGTTTCCTTATTCACCTTGGCAAATAGTAATAAAGTTGGTTTTTAACGTAATAATGGTGAATGGGGGTAGTGCGGTGGGCTGTCCCCATTCCACACAACGCAGCTTACTTTCCCCGAGCCTTGTGATGTTGGGTC
Organism: Lotus japonicus; assembly: GCF_012489685.1. Lineage (NCBI taxonomy): Eukaryota > Viridiplantae > Streptophyta > Magnoliopsida > Fabales > Fabaceae > Lotus > Lotus japonicus. Next base: position 39,904,538 of record NC_080045.1, on the reverse strand, counting down.
CCACCTCTTGTCGGCTTGTCGTTTGGAAAGCATGTATGTTGGTCCCTGGGCCCTACCACACTTGCCCATCTTTTTTGTTTTCTTTCTTTCCTTTCCACCCATCTCATCATTTTCTCGTTTCATTTCTCCAACCACATCATCTCTTCTTCTATGTTCTCGCGCGATATGTTGCTGAGAAGGGTAGTTGTTGCACTATATTGGTGAGAAAATCGTTGTGACATGAGTGCAGGGCCGGTCCCGACATTTTGGAGGCCCTGGGCAAATAATAAAAATGGACCCCCAATAAATTTTTTTAAAGAACATTATATATTTAAATTATAAATAGCATCAACAACTTAAAAAATATGTGACTTATAACATAAATAAAATGTCATATTCTAGTCAATATAATCAACAAAAAAAGGCTTATTAGCACTTTTGGTCCCCCAGGTTTCAAAAATGTGCAAACGGAGTCCCTAAAGTTTAAAAATAGCATTCTACTACCCTGACGTTAGTCTCCGTCAGCAGTTTTGGTCCCCGGGCAATTTTCCGTTAAAAAACTAACGGATTCGGGGACCAAAAGTGCAATTGAACCCAAAAATTAATTTAAAAAAGAGAAAAAAAAATTAAAGCCCAGAAAATCATTGATCTTCATCTTCTTCTTCTATCATCTTCATCATCTTTAAACCCAAAACTGAGTTTGACACAAAACCCATTCCCTCAACCACCACTCCTCCTACTTCCTCACCCACCACCACCTGAAACCCACAAAGTTAAAAACAAACCCAGAAAAATAATTTTTCCCAAACCCCATGAACCCAAATACAAGTAGAGAAACAAAATAACAAAACAAGAGGTTCGACTCAAACTGGGTAGTACTAGAAACATCTTTTTTTTTAGTAAACAACAACTAAAGTGGAACATTACAAGTCCATTTACAGAACCAAAGACCAATTAGATTCTTTTCCCTATCATCACTGCTATGTGGTGATCCTCCACTATCATCCTTTTTGGCACCCTGAGAAGAATCCACAGCATCTTCAACTGCACAACTCAAAATTTTCCAAAATATCTACCTGGTCATCGCTAAAAGAACTTCCCTCCGAGCAAGTCAAATCCCTATTCAGATCTGGTTCGCTAGTGCTTCTGTTATAAACCTCATAAGTGTTCCCATTCTCTGCAAATCTCACACTTTTCTTTACTCTAGGCTGAATAACAGACCCAAATTTTCCACTCGTTCCTCCCTCTGAACAGATCCCTGCCTTCTTTTAAACCGTTGGGGATGAAGGTGAACAGATCGGTGGGAAATCCAACACCACAATCCCTGAACAATCGGTTCTTTTTCCTCTGAGAAGATCTATGCCAATCGATGAGAAATCCATATCCTTCTTCATAGATCGTGCAGATCAGCTTCAAAGAGGAGGGTTTTGGGGTTGACGGTTTTGACGAAGAGGGAGAACAGGGTGGTTGTATGCGTGAGAGTGGTTACGGTGGTTGAGTGGGTCGAGTTACGAAGATGAAAAGGAGATGAAGATGATTTTGATTTTTAATTTTCTGGGTTTTTGATGATAGAGAAAATGGTAAAGATGATGGAAGATCAAGAGGGAGATGATGAATTTTCTGGATTTTATTTTAATTAATTTTTTTTGGCTCAATTACATATTTACCCTCAGATCCGTTAGTTTTTTGACGGAAAATTGCCTGGGGACCAAAACTGTTGACGGAGACAAACGTTGGGGTAGCAGAATGCTATTTTTAAACTATAGGGACTCCGTTTGCACATTTTTGAAACCTGAGGGACCAAAAGTGCTAATAAGCCAAAAAAAAATTAACTAAAAAAAAGCCTCTCTCCTAGCATTTTTTGAAGCAAAATTTTCAATCAAGTTTCATATTATATATTCTCCAACATATTATTCTCAATTGCTATCAATGCTAACCCATTAAGCATTTTCAGAGTTAATTGGTTCACCAGTTAATATCCACTTATCTAGTAAATTAGGTAGAAGAACCCAAGGAAACCTTCTAGATTCCAATGCTAATTAAGCTCTTAAAACACGGTTATATACAATTAATGTCTGGAATCATCAACTAGCAATGCGTTGGTTCGCTTGGCAACGCATCTCCTGGCCATGCAGTTCAAATCTCGCGGGTTCGAATCCCAGAGACCCCTGACTTTTTGCATAAATTTTGAATTTAAATTCGAATTAATGGCTAAAAAATTGCCACCAGGAGGAGGATTTGAACCTGTACCACTCAGGTTCCAGAGTATAGTGCTTTTCCATTGAACTAGCTCACTATATTAGAGTATTTTCGAACATTAATAATTTATATGTTTGGAAATATATCTCACAAATTTTTTTTTAGGCCCCTTCTTTTTGGAGGCCCTGGGCTGTGGGCCTGCTTGCACAGGCCCAAGGCCGGCCCTGCATGAGTGAGTGAGGACCATAGCGAAGACCTAAACTTAGTGGCCAAGCAGGCTCTACAATTTTATTTGGTTTATGAGAGAAAATACGTAGGAAAAATAGAGAGATATAAGTGAAAAAATGAGTAGATTTTATAAGTTGTTTGATAAAAAAAAAATAAGAAAGAGAAGAGAAAAAATAATGTGAATTTTCTTGTTTGGTTGAGTAAATAATGAAAGAAGAGAAGATTATTTTTTGTATGAAAAGACGTTATAACCCCTATATATACAAATTGTTTTCTTTAAGAGAATGTTAAAAACTTGAGACTTCTAACTGCCTTTTAGGTGACTTCAAAGACACACTACCTTAAACTCACGTTGTAACAACTTCTAACTGTCTTTTGGTTTCCCTTAATTTCTAATCAGTTCTTTATAATTAGGAATTTGAGACACGTGGATTGACCTCTTTAAATCACCGAGTCGTTGCTCGACTCACTTGACGAATTTGTCAAGCTTTGAAATATGATTCCTAATTTGATTGTGAATAGTTTAATCCTCAACGTCTTCCACATGAGGCATTCCCAAAGAATGCTCTCTCGACGGCGACTCTCTGTCAAACTGTTATCTTCTACGCGTTTGAATCATTGACATCAGATTGGATTACTTTTACCCACAAATCGCATCAAAATGTTCTTTCCAAATTTGATCTGACAGATGCTCTCAATCTTCGACAGTGGTGCACGATCCTGGATGATTCTACTAAGATGGTGGTGTGGTGTAGACACAACAATGAGGTACGGGTACCTGCAAAGACACTCGGACGCTTAAGTCAGTATTAGAGCAAAGATAATAAAACTCAAAACCTTACAAGAACCAAAAGTTAACAAAATGAGTAATACTTGTGCAAATGAACTATCAAACTTGTATTTATAAACAAGGTGAGAGTCATAATTGAGGCACATACCCTTAATGAAACCTTCGCGAATGGCTTATGAAATGATGACTATCTTTGAGTTGCAATTATTCAATAAAATGTATCAATTTAGTTTCATTCGGCTAATAACAGTTGGATGAGAAGAACCTTCATTTAGTTGTCCTAACTTAGTCAACATGATGTTCACTTATAAAACTTCTTAGACCATCCAAAACAATGTTAAACCTTGTGGCCACTTGAGCCAACCAGAACATTACATACATTTTTAATAAATAAATGGACCAAAAGTTTGTTCTTACCAATATTGTATAGGTTGGGACTTGGGAGTATTCCTTCCATTCCAATCCAATAGAATCCCCATGTTATCTTTCTCGTGATAGGAGGAGGAGGAGGAGAAATTGAAAAAATCTTGAATATCATTCACGAGTTTGGAGTGTAGACAAAGAAAAAAACAAGGGTGAGAGAGAGAATCTAGAAGGAGAAGAAAGAAAAAAAAGGAAAGATAGAAAAAGTAAAGCAAAACATTGATGGAGGAGACGCACAAACTTGACCAGACAGGTGGGGTCACTTTGCCTTTCCTTTCCTTTCCTTTCTCTCTTCATCTTCTTCTTCTTCTTCTTCTACTCCTTCTCCCTCTGTCTCATTCCATTACCACTCTCACCTAACCATTTATTACACACAACACAAACCTCAAATCTTACCTTCAAATCCATCCACCCCTTTTGTTCCCTCTGTCTGTCTCCCTCAAATCTTCAGAAAAACCAGATTTTTCAGCTGCCCAGTTGTTTTTTCTGTGGTTGGTCATGTCAACGGCGTCTAAAGATGATAACTTGGCCCTTTCTTCTGAGGATTCTTCATCCCCAGATGAGTCTGAGCTTGATTTGGGTCTTGGGTTAAGCCTTTCTCACCATGCAAAGTCTCATCATCAACATGCCCCTTATGCTAGAATTTTCACAGCTAAGGATTTTTCTTCTTCAGCACCATCACCCTCCTCCTCCAACGTTGCTGCTGGGACCAAGAGAGCTGCTGAATCTCTTGTTGCTACTAACCGGCCCAGGTTTTTCTTCTTTAACACCATTTTCCTTGAGAAATTCAGCTTTTTTTTTTGTTCATATATGGATCACATGGTGTTACTTTCCTTAAGAAATTCAATGGGATAGAATGAGTTTGAGGACATGTTTGCAATTTTAGTTGCTTTAAATTTTTTGATCTTATTGTGAGGTTACCAATTACAGCAAATTTGTCCTTTGAGAACTTCTTTTGTTTCTGTTTTGCCACAATCCGCTAGAGGGTTTAGTAAATAGTGTATTTACAAGTGACTGTTTATATATTTATGATAATCTAGACCCAATTGATTGCATATATATGGAAAAAAATCTGTATCATAAATTCTCAAAAGCTGGAGCAGTTAATTTCTACTTTTCAACTCAGAAGAGCAAGAATGCTGAAGTTTTCCTTAGCTTAAACTATATGGTACTGGAATTTGATTGATTAAGTTTTTTGGTCCAGTTCTATTTATAAAGATACAACCTAAAAATTCTCATTTAATGCCAACTTAAGAGTTTCCTTATAATTAGATTCACCTAATTAAGAAAAAAGGAGATAAAAGGAAAGTTATTATCAGGGGCAGAATTAGAATCAGTGTAACAAAAGCAAAGCTACAACTGAACTTCTGGAGTTGGAGTTACCCATTAGTGTATGAAGTACTGTGCAGAGTTATTGATTTGCATCAGTAGACTAAGTGCATGTTTGAAATTTTTTCTACAATTAATTCTGGAGGCCATAATAAATTCTGGGAAGAAGCTTCCATGTTTCAGAATTGATAAGAAAGAGAAGAAGTTGATCCAAACCTGCTACAAGTTGTGGAAGATTTTTCATGCTTTTATATTGCCATCTTTTTACTGTTTTAAATAAGTTGGTTAGCAATTTAATAATTCTCAACTAGAAGTTTTCCATGTGCAAATAACACTTCTATTTTGTGATGTAGATGATTATAATTTTTCTCAATGATGTCTATGGTGTTGCTATGCCTTTTTTATGAATCAAATGTTTAACAATTTTATTCTCATTTCTTCACTGATGGTGTTGTCATTTCTCTTGTGGTTTAATTTCTCGTACAGTCAAGTAGTTGGATGGCCTCCCCTTCCAGCATGTAGAATGAACAGCTTTAATAGCCAGGCCAAATCAACTGAAGTATTTGACCCTGTTGCTGAGAAGAGTAAGAGCAACAATACTGTGGTAAGGAAGGGTGCTGAAAATGGCAATGATAATAGCGTAATCAATATCAAAGACAAAAGACACATCAGGAGTTCCCCGTTCATCAAGGTAAACATGGACGGTACACCAATTGGAAGGAAAGTTGATTTGAGCGCCCATAGTTCCTATGAAACCTTAGCAGAAACATTGGAAGATATGTTTAATGAATCAACTGCATCCATCACTTGCAAAGGTGACTTTCTCTGACTTCCTACTCATAATAAAGATAACTGAATGCAACTCCTTCATTGATTTGTGTCATGTTTTCATGATCACTAGGATTTCATCAGTGTTGTGGATATTTTGTTGATTGTATACCATTTCTCTATCTGCTTTAGCATGTTGCTTCCTCTCTTCATAACTAAGAAAATCTAGTGATATGCTGTGATTAATAAAAAATGATATATTCTGAAGATCAATGAAAAATCAAAAACCAACAAGCATGTATGGATTACTTTATGCGGGTGGAGATGATAGGGGTTTCAACTTTTACTCTTCCTCTCTCTTCTTCTCCTAATCTGGGTTAGATTTAAAAGCCTTATGACATGAATATTATACTTTATAGTATTATACCAAGTAAAAGCCTTTGGTTGGAGTATATATGAGGTTGAAAATCAGTTTATAAAAGCATAATAAATAAATCTTAATGAGTGTTTTTAAAAGCAAAGATAATACAGGAATAAAAAATGTTGTAACTCATTTTGTTCAATCACTATGTTCCATTCAATTTAAAATATCCTAACAGTGGTATGATTTTTTTTTTCCCATTTTATTCTGTTCTGTTTAATTATGTTTCACCGATTTCTGTTCCATGACCTGCCGTCAATTCAAACGTACCCTGAAAGACAAAAACTACCAAACAGTAGCTTGTTTGTTTAAGTTATCTTCAACTACAATTCATAAACTGTTTGCAAGAGCTTTGATATGGAGCAAACATTTTTCAACTTTCCCAAATTCCTAATGGCATAGGGAAAAAAGTGAACAACATACGACAAAATAATTCTTGTGTATGCCATGCTATTTTCTATTTAGAAAAGACCAATTAATCTTGTATTTTAATTGTGCTCTATTAGTTTTTCCCCAATGGTATTGACATGATCATTGTCAATAGGTTCAAATGGGGATGATCGTGGCATTATTTTTGGAGGAGAAAGGCATTCAAAGTTGTTGGATGGATCTTCCAAGTTTGTGCTCACTTATGAAGACAAGGAAGGAGATTGGATGCTGGTCGGGGATGTTCCTTGGGGGTAAGAAACTGTTCTGTAATCATCAATTATTTCAGGTTCAAATCCGTGATGTTTTTACTGATACTGCTGCATTTTGTAAAAGGAAAATTTATTTGTCAGTTGACTGTCAAATAGTACATGTAATGTTAATTTGGTTAGAGAATTACGAGATTGTATCTGTGCGCTAAGAAGTAATGTTTTTAAAATCGGATGACGCCCGGGGATGGGTTTTATGTGTGAGGATCCATATGTTCCCGTGTGTCAAGCAACCAGTTATCCCAAAAGCTTAAGCTATTGGGTAGGGACTAAATGAATGGTTTTACATTATATTCTAACACGCCCCTCACGCAAGAGCCCTTCGGGCTTAAAGCGTGGATAAATGAACAGGCTCACCTACCATGTGCTTAAATTCCACTTTTTAATTAGAAAGTTAGGGAGCAAGGATCGAACTCTAGACCGCTAAGTCATAGAGACTCTGATACCATGTCAAGCAACCAATTATCTCAAAAGCTTAAGCTATTGGGTAAGGGTTTTATGAATGGTTTTATATTATATTCTAACACCATGCTTCAAGTTAGCTTGTCTTTTAACATTTGGTGCTGAAAATTAGGATATTCTGTTTTCTCTGGTTTGATATTTACTTATCTTACTCTTTCAAATTGCAATCAGGATGTTCACCGGTTCAGTGAGGAGACTACGGATCATGAGAACATCTGAGGCTAATGGACTTGGTAAATAGATGCATTATTATTCCTACCTGAACTCACCCTATATATTATTCTTTTACTAATGTGATCACTTTTTTGCAGCCCCAAGATTGGAAGAAAAGAACAGCAGACAGAAAAGCAAGCCCATATAGATATTGTTTTAATGGCTAAGGATAAGGAGAACTTATCACGTTAGTAACTGCAATAGAAGAAGAAGAAAACAAAAAAACAAGAGAAGAGCAAAGGAATACAGGAAGTACATGGATTTTGAGATTTAAATGATCCAGCTCCCTTTTTTGGTTCTTTATTGATTCAGTTTGTGTTTGCTTAACTTGGTATATTTTGTCACTGCCTCTCTATACTTGGAGGGTGCAGGCATCATAGTTTTTCATATTATACTACTGATCATAAAAGTCAGGCTCTTTATTAATGCTGTAAATGTTGGATGCTTGCTAACTTCCTCAGCCATTTAGTTACTGATTGAATTTTCTTACTGTTGTAACTCAAATTTTCCTTTGAGGGAACACCTATTTTGAGAAAGTATCTTCTTGCCACATTCTTGAGGCAAATGCTAATGAGTTCTTCAGGAGTATAGGGTTAAGAAAGAAAAAAAAAATGATGAAATATTTATTTAAAATTGGTAAATTAATATTTTTTATTCCTTAATATTTCAAGGGGACATTATGCTTACATAGAAATTAGCTTCTAAATAAGAGCTTATGCTTACATATAACATTTTCAGCTTATTTTAATGAGTTTCTAAATTACCTTATGAATAAGCGCTTATGCAATAAATGCTTATTGTTATAAGCGCTTAATTAAGTTGAAAACTAATTGAGTGCAATGTGAACAAACTTTCATCGCTCCATAAGATATGTGCTCACATTTTGTCTTGAAATGTGTACTAACATTGCACTAGTGCAAACAAATATTCAAAGACTGTCTGCTTTAATGCAGGCCTGAACCTAAAGGGATTAATGGTTATGGCTTTAGATGAAGCTAAAATGTTTGTTGTGATATGTCTGTCGCCACTTTTGTGGTTAAAAACTTAAAGCACGAGCAATCATGGGGTTTTGTAAAGAATGCTTGCCAGGAAAATTTGACCTAAAGTAATCTCTTCTGTGGTACTCATTTTGATGTAGTTGGTGTTTGATTTAGACAAGCACAAACGGATCATTAATAAGTAACTATTGACTTTATAATTACTTTATGTAACGGATATATATACCTAAAATGAGATTAAAAATCTGTCAATCTTATTAAAATTAGGTAGGTACAATTGTTTTCTTTGGTTTTGTGACTGAGCATGATACATAGAAAAAATATTTATTTGCAAAAACTAATCTATTTTGATTACAGATTTGACTGATTACAAAATTAGAGGAAATTAACAATAGTTCTAAGTACAATTGAGGAGACTTTGCAAAAACTTCAGTTTGAGTTCTTACAGAAGGCCATTAACCGGTGATGATGTGTTAATCACAAGCCTCTCCTTGCTAGCTGCTAATGTTTCATTGCTGCCACTGTTCTTTCTCCTTGGCTTTGCCTCTCCTAGCATCATTATAACATCCCTCATGGAGGGTCTGTCCTTGGGGAGTTTAGCAGTGCAAAGAAGTGCTATTCTAAGAACTAAAAGCATCTCTTCTTGAACAAGCTTGCAGTTTCCTACACTGGGGTCTAATGCTTTCTCTGGAGATTTGTTGTCTATCTTGCTTCTAATCCATCCAACAATGTCTATAGATTCTACAAACTCTTGATCTAAAGGATGCTTTCCTGTGAGAAGCTCCAACAGAACTACTCCATAACTATATATGTCAATCTTCTCATCCACCTTCAAGGAGTATCCATATTCTGCCAAAAAATAAAGCACTGAAATAGTTAGAAATGTAAATACTATACATCTAAGTGCATGTTTGGAAATTCTTGAACAATTGATTCTGAAGCCAAAATCAATTCTTGGAAGAAGCTTCTGTGAGCAGCTTCTAGGTGACAGAATTGATTCTAAGGAACTAGAAGCTGATCCAAACATGTTATACTAATGAAGAAACTTCTATTCACAAATAGGCAGGCTTCTCTTCTATTTGATTGATTTTAAAGTCAATCAGATAAACATGCTATCATAGCATATTTGGAAATCCTTCTATAATTGGTTTTAAAGTCAAAATCAATTGTGGGGGAGAAGCTTTTATTAGTAGCTTCTGGGTGCCAGAATTGATTATGAGCAGTTATGCTCTTTGAGCTTTTTACTAACCTACATTATTATAAAAACCATAGTAGTCATTACTCATATTTATGAACTAGTAACTCACCAGGGGCAATGTATCCATAGGATCCAGCAATCATGGAGACTGTCTCGTTCTTCCTGATCATCATCTTGGCTAACCCAAAATCTGCTATCCTTGCCTCAAGATTTGCGTCAAGCAGTATATTGTTTGACTTGATGTCACGATGGATAACGGGTGGATGACAATCATGATGAAGATAAGCAAGTCCTTGAGCAATTCCTAGAGCTATGTTATACCGCGAAACCCAGTCTACGAGCAACCTCCCTGCTTGTTTACCATGCAAGGCATCTCCAAGGTTTCCGTTGTGCATAAATTCATAAACTATCATCACATCAGTGTCATTATAAAGGAATCCTAGCAGTCTAACAATGTTCCTATGCCTTAGCCTCCCTAAAAGATTCACCTCTCCAACAAGATCATCACTACTGTTTCCTACTTCAATATCAGATCCTGACCTCCACAATTTCTTGACTGCCACAACGGTGCTTGATTGTGGTACCTCAGCCTTGTAAACAACCCCAGTTGCGCCCATGCCAATCACATTTGTTTCCTTGATGCAGGATAAAATGTCAGTGCTTGTAAAATCAAGCCTCTGAAATGCCATCAATCTCCAGGGCCATCCTTTGCTACCTTTAGAAAATCTTCTTCCAAAGCACCATCCTTCAGTGTACCACCTTAGGTATACAGATCTTGCAACCAAAGTTGCAACCACAATGGCAAAGATTGATGATATTCCAATTATCCATACCACAATGATGTGCTTTGCATTTGAGCTCCCATGCCTAAATGAATATGCAGGGGTTTTGCCACATGGAGGGAGAACACCACCACATAGGCCAGCATTGCCTACTAGATCATTTGGGTTTATTGTCTTTAGCGCGCCATTTTCTGGGACATGACCTTCTAGCTTGTTGTGTGAAACATTGAATGTCTCTAGAGCAGGAGACATACCAAAGTTTTCAGGTATTTGACCAGTTAGAGAGTTGTTAGCAAGTTCAAGAATGGACAATGTGGTCATGCTTGCTAATGCTTTTGGGATATCACCACTCAATTGGTTGTTCTGCAGGTTTAGTTTCACCAATTTCTGACATGAAGCAATGCTTGGCGGAATGCTTCCAGAGAAACGATTCGATGAGAGATCAAGGACTCCGAGTGAGGGACAGTCCTGAAATTGGTCTGGGATTTCACCATCCAAGTTGTTGTTGGAGACAATGAAAGTTTGCAGATTTGGAATGGAAATAATAGAGGAAGGAAGAGAAGAGTGCAGGTTGTTTCTGGAGAAATCTATGAAAGAAAGGGATGTGGAAGAAGCAAGGTCACGGGGAATTTCACCAGAAAGACTATTGTTACCCAATTCTAGCCTTTGAAGCTTCCCAAGCTTGCCAAAACCCACAGGAATAGTCCCGGATATAAAATTGTTTTGGATTCGAACACGAACGAGCGAAGGGCACGTTGATAGGCTTGCCGGAATTGGACTGGAAAAGGCATTGTTGAAAAGTATAAGCTTGGTGAGATTTCCCTTGTTGCAAAGAGTTTCTGGAATCTTACCAGAGAGTGAGTTGGATGATACATCCAACCACTGCAGTGGGGAATTCTTGCCAAGATCACTAGGCAGTGACCCTGACAACGAATTGTTCCAGAGCTCAAGCACCTCTAGCTGAGGCAAGCTCCCAAGGCCAGAAGGCACGGGACCGGATAACCGGTTTCGCATGAAGTTCAGAAGTTGTAAATTCTTCAGCTGACCTATCGCAGCTGGAATATTTCCAGATAACATGTTATCTGAGAGATCCAGCTGCACCAATGAAGTCACATTGCAAATCTCTGGTGGAATCTTGCCTTCAAAATTGTTCTTGTAGAAGAAAACTGTGTCCAACACTCTAAGCTTTCCCAACTCAGAAGGGATTTCACCACCAAGATTGCCTTCTGCTAAATCAAGATACTTCAAATTGGTGAGATTTCCAAACTCTGCTGGAATCCCACCTTCAAACTCATTGTACCCAATGATCATATACTCCAGTGATGAAAGTTTTCCCAGCTCTCCTGGGATCTTCCCAGTGAGATTATTCCCAGACAAACCAAGAAACTTCAACTTACTCAAGCCAGCGAACGATTTCGGAACTGACCCTTCAAAGAAGCTGCCTCTGATATCAAGTGTCTCCAAGGAAGAGGCATTTCCAAGATCCTCAGGAAGAAAACCAGAGAAATTGTTGCTGGATGCATTTAAGGTCACAAGCCCTGAAGCCTTTCCAAGGCCTAAAGGAAAGTCACCTGTGAAGAAATTCTGGCTCACATCAAGACTCTTCAGTGAGGTGAGATTGACTATGGATTTTGACAACGATGACTCAAATCCATTGCAGCACAAGTTGAGAGAAGTGAGACTTTTAAGCTTTTGTATCTCATTGGAGATGCTTCCACTCAGATTCATGTGAGAGAGATCAAGCTTCTCTACAGCTCCAGCTGAATTGCACTGAACACCAGTCCAATTACAATGAGCTTGTGCTTTATCCAACATTTTCCAATCATGAAGACTATTCAGTGGATCACTGAGACCTGCTTTTATAGAAATCAAAGTGGATGCTTCATCATTAGCAGAAGCAGCATAAGAGAAACACCAAATGCAACAGAAGAAGAAGGAAAACTGAGGTTTCAGCTGCATTTTGTTCTTGCTTGATCTGTCTCTCAATTGTCCACCATTTGAGGGTGTCGACAGAACAATATTGACAGAGAGTGTTATCTCTAGTTTTTGAGGAAGTAGTAATTGAGAATGTAAATGTGGTTTGATATATGATAAGGTTGGTCTAATTATAAACCTTTGATTAGTTTTGATCATTTTTAAGGTCTTGTCAGGTTTATGAACTGGTTTTTGATTAGAAGATAGTGATGTTAAAGTTGTGACAGCAAAGCTTTGGACTTATTGGAAGTTTCTCCGACATAAAACATGGGAGAGAATGTGACCCTTCATACACTGTGTTAGTTTCTACTTCTTGCTTTGTTTGTTATCAACTTATCTTTGTCAACTTGAAGGAGGAATAATGGTGCAGTTGTTGTACTTTTTTTATTAAAAACAATTGATTCTCTCCTATTTGTTTATTTTGAGTCTCTATTAATTCTTGCTAAGAAGATTGGAGAATAAAGGAATGTAAGATCCAAATAATTCACTTCAACTTTCTTTCCCAATTGAAACTATTTAAACAGTACATTTTTTTTCCATCAGTTCACAGGTATTTATATTATATCAATTTGGCAATCTATGACTGAGATTCAACCTGTTGTGGGGGAATGTGTAGAAGTGACAAAAAAAGTTACAGTTGAGGGAACTTTATAAGTATGTGCTTTTACAACGGCTGCTTTCAGAGCCTTTTCCTTATGGGGTGTTAATAAATAGTATCTAAACTAAAAGCATCTTACCATGCCAGAACCTAAACATTCATTAAAAATGTTCATTAAGCTAACTTTAAGGGTGTTTTATGATTGTGAAAGTTGAATTTCCAGCGGATTTGGAAGGTAACTTCTAAGTTCTAACCATGACAAAGATTCATAAATGATGCATAAGTGGCCCAACTAACATATGGTTAATGGTAGGTTCCACCAGAACATGGATGTACTTGTAATTGTCTCAACAAAATCCAAACTGGAATCCTTAAACAGAGGAATTTTTTGTATTTAACATCACAAATCCACCTACACCAAGAGAGTTATGAGTATAGAAGAAAGAGATATGAGAGATGTGTTTGAAAAACAAGACAGTGATAAAAAGTGAAAGCCAGTTGAAATGGGATGGAAGAAAATTTGGGTATGAATATATCAAAACCCTTTAACAAAAGAGTATAGAAGAAGGAAGGAAGAGACAAGAGTGAAATAAAAACAATATGATAATATTCAAATGGGAATATCAGAACCATTATCCATTTTTCCCCCTGATGGTTTTAGCCCCCATAAATGTTGATTATTCAATATGATTTAGAGAAGGGAATCTTTCCATGTTACATGGCGAAAGTAACATGAAAATAAGACAATTCTACTGTTCATTGATTTTCTTAAGAAAATAAAAGTACAAAAAAAATGATTGAGGTAAAACTGCAATAGATGAAGGTTTTCTTCTTTTTCCCTTATTAGAAGATAAATAAGAAGGCAAAACTGCAATAGATGAAAGTAGTAGCATGCCCTCAAGAGTAGAGAATAAATTATTAAAGGAAATCAACAACTACAAGTAAATGGGGGCAAAGTAGTGCACTGAATCAATCATGGTGTGGTGTGAGCCCACCAACTGCCACTTCTTTGAGATCTAAATTCTTAATTTTTTTTAGTGTGCATCAAGTATTCCTACTCTCGAAATCATGAGATTAATATTATCGAGACTCTTGGGTAGGCTTCTGTCACCTTCCTTACACATTGATAAGAGATCACACATTTCAACTAAGGGTCCCTTCGACTAAATGTTTAAGAATCTCAGCTATTTATCAACTGTAATGGAATTTGTTGGTAAGTTTTCAATTTGTTTATTGTTTTTGCAGTTTCCAGACTTACAATATTCACATGCAGGCATGTGGGCGTGTTGGACTTAAGAAAGTAGTATTAAGTGATGATAGCATTAGTGGCATGCACTGCCGTTTCTATTGCCTGAAACTGAAACACATTTGGCACCTGTCCACGTTATGGAAGCCATGTGAAATAGCAGCTTCCTAGTGAAGTACATCCATCTTTCCTTATTATTGGAGAGAGAGACACATAGTGGAGATCTCAAATAATGATGAATTTGGTCATGTTGAATTATTTGATGGCTGTTCTTTCTCATAAACCTTTTATTTTTTCATATGGGAATCCGAAGGATTAGATTGGAGAGGATGTTTAAAACCTTACTTACGTGCGTACGTCCACATGACTCTGTGCCAAGCAAAACTAGAAAGAAAAAAAAGGAAAAAAGATAGAATGAAAACTCTTATTACATGATACATCCAGCAAAGAGATGCTAAAACGGGATCAAAAGTGTTCATGGTTCTAATAATTGCACATGTAACTCATATTTGTACTTTTAAAAAATAGATTTCTTTGCATGCCACTCCTTGTTATTGATCAAAATCTTCATATCTATCTATATATATGTAAAACACACTTATATTTTTTTAAGCATTAAATGTGTATATGTACAAGAGACTTCATCATTGTATTAAATACAAAGATTGAATTAAAATAATAATCTACATTAGTTTTTTTTATAAGCATAATAATCCACATTAGTAAGTTGGCATATGAGGGAGTAAGGATTAAGAAACTCACAGAAATGAAAAGTCCCAAATAATGGTTAAATAAATAAATAGATGAATATGTATAATCAACATACAATGAATAATGTACTCCTAGAATATATTTGTGTTTTCTGATGTATTTGCATTTTTCTTTTAATGAAAGGTCAATGAAATGAACTCGCAAAAAATTATACTAGATGCATATCCATGGAGATGTAACCGACTAAAAAAATTTAAGCATCAGTTATTAGAAAATAATGAGGTTATAATTTGAAATCGTGTGGTATACCACAACTCTAAAAACTTAATAAAATTGCAATGTTTAAAGCCATTAACTAATTAAAAAAAATAAAATTATAAGACAATAGTGAAGGAAATAGTGACTCTTCTTCTATTTAATATATTTCTTGTATTTATAAAAAATTATAAATTATAAAGATCTTACAATCAAAAAATACAATTAAAAACAAATATGTGCATTTGAGTTTATATGTAAAGGAGATTTGGTCCCGTATGATAGCTCAAGTGGTAAGAGCTGGGGACATATGAGTTGGATAGGGGGAGGTTCAGGAATCAATTCTTAGCGAGTGCAATTTATCTTTCCGATGTACCAAAAAAAATGTAAAGGAGACTTGAGTATTACATTAAAAACATTAAATCATAAAACAATAAATATTTATTTGCATTTGACAAATATTAAAAATTAAAATTATTTTAAAATTGAAAAATGCTGCTACAAGGTATTTAATATTAACTATAACATATATGTGCATTATTGAAAAAAATATATGTTTTTTTTTCTATGATATATTAATAAAAATTACTCAAGGAAGCATAATAGAGAAAATAATAATGGTCAAAGTTGAATAAATGTTTGCTGTGAGAGGCCTGGTCTATCCACTTAACGTGATCGTAGAGCCTTAAGGAATTAGTCTCATGGCTATCGGCTGTGAGAAAATACTCTCAAACCAAATAAGCTGAAAAAAATTATATTCACAAGATAATATTTTGGGCTTTTTTTTGTAAAAAGGTTATTTAAGCTATCACTTATTATAATTCAAAAAGTTAAAATTAATTTATTCTTCTTGGTCTTGACATGTCACACCAAATGACTTTTCCAGGTAAAAAATATAAAAAATGATATTAAAACTTATTTCATGACATTAAACACTTACTACTTAACATTTTTTTAGTATTTTAAATATTTCAAATTAACTTAATAATTTTTCATATTATTAAATAAATAAAATTTTCATTGTTAAAATTATTTTATGCTAATAATTAAATTTGAGTAATATTAATTATTTATACAAAATGAACTATAATTAATATTTATTGAAATGTCTTGACATAATTTTTTTATATTTATAGTGAAAAATATTTTAATTTTAATTATTTAACTATAATAATTTTTATATAATGTTAAACAATATTTTAAGTAAGCCTGTGCATCGCACATGTATGATATATAGTATGTTTTATACTTCACACTTCCGAGCAATAAGTAGATCTTTGATGGACTGATCTCTTCATTTTCTTGTGTTTCAGGCCCAACTTAGTATCAGGGCCTCAGTTTGGTCTGCATATATAATTGAGGCTGAAGGGACAAAATTAAAAGTCCATCTAAACAGCTCAAGTGGTTAAAGAGTGTTGGACCAAAAAATAAAGAGTGTTGGAGAGAGCCAATGTGCAATGACATCAAGAAAACTAGACATCATGAGCATGTCTGTTTGAAGTTTTCAAAACAGTTTTCAGTCCTGTTTGGTACGATCTGTTTTAAAAAATTATTTTTGAAAACAGTTCTCATTTTCAGTTTTTAAAACTAAAAAACTAAAACAAGTAAAAGATATTTTCAGTTTCTGTTTTTAGTTTTCAGATATCAGTTTTCTAAATGTTTAAAAACATGTCATTCAAACTGTTTTTTCTTATGAAAACTGTTCTTAAAAATTATTTCTAAAAACTGTTTTAAAAACTGAAAATGAAAACTGTAATCAAACATGCCACATATTTTTATTTAAAATCTTAGTATTGAGTGTATGAGTCACATCACATCTTATAAAACATCAACTATATTCATATTTAATTAATGTGAGACTTCAACTCACATTTGAATTCTCAGCAATGAGCTGACGTAGGTTGTAGGGGTCGACAAAATGAAAAGATGAATTGGACTCGTGATATTCACATGAGTCGTTATACATGAATATATCGACACTCTGATGACATCTTAGTTTGTGACAATTTTTAACTGTTACAACTTGGATGCATTGCAAGAAACATACGAAACAAAACTATGGCTCTTTTAAACCTCGACAAAAAGTGCGTGTATGTTTTGCATGAGCACATTTTGTGGCAATTTCACACTGCCACAACCCTAAAATCATGTGTCGCTAAGATGTGGGAAATCTCCTATGTCTATGAATCTTTTTGTTCACCTACCAAAAAAGAAAAAATATTTTAAATGATAATTTTCATATTAATATATTTTTTCAAAGTAATACCAGGCCAAGAAGAACAAAGGCCCAAAACACCAGGCCATAGCAACAGTCAGCAGCATAGGATTAAAAAAAGCTCTATTGGTCCAAAAAAGAAGCTCTTAAGTCTTAATATATTATTGACCAAAAAAAAAAAAAAAAAAAAAAAGTCTTAATATATCCTTTTCCTTTCTATTTTTTTTTTCTGTTTTTAACCAGTGTAGCTTGGATTCCTCAGGAGATTAATTTGTTGAAAGAAACTTATTTACTTAATGTCGTCCCTAAGACTTGAGATCAGTCTATAACGGTAAGTGTACGTTAGGAACTAAAAAATTGAGTAAAATACACTTACCCCCCTCAATGTTTGTTAGAAAAACACTCCACCCCATTCTTATTCAAAATATACACTCCACCCCACTCATTTTATCAAGTTAACCTCATTCAAAAATATGCTAACAAAATATTCCATTCAAATCAAAATTATTTAATGTAAACTTATTTTTCCTTTTTTTTATGGTTATTTTTTTTTCCAGAAAAAAACGTCACTTTCTAATATTTGACCAAACAAATATTCTCAATGCTTACATACTGTTGGAGCTGGTATATAAAGTAATCATTTTATAAAATAATTCAATAATAAATATGTATGAAATAGTTTTAAATTAAAACTTATGGTAAAAGTACGTTAAACTTCTACTCCATAAAAGAATATAAAGTTATATTATTATTTTAATTAATTAATTAATTTGGATAATATGATGGTGTTGGTTATAATATGTTAAATGTTAAAGTATATATTACTTTTAGTAATTGAAAATGAGGGATGTTATTGATATATGATAAGAGAATTTTATTAAATAATATTCATACACTACTCAATGAATTCATAAGCAACATTTTTTTATAAAGCTAGGAAAAAGAAATTTAATTAGTATTTATTTGGTGAAATTTTAATTAGTATGAAATTAATTTTGAAATATTTTTATATAATTCACTATATATAAAAATCCTTTATAAATTGGGTATTACTAGTAATTGTGATGTTATATTCTTTTTTGTTGAAACTAACGTTTTTTTTTAAATGGAACTGACGTTAAATGATTTTTATTTGAAATTGAGGTTTTTTTTTTGAAAAAAATAAAATAAAAAATAACCAGAAAAAAAAAGAAATGAAAAAATAAGTTTACATTAAATAATTTTGATTTGAATGAAATATTCCGTTAGCATCTTTTGGCTGGAGTTAACATGATAAAATGAGTGGGGTGGAGTGTATATTTTGAATAAGAATGGAGTGAAGTGTTTTTCTAGCAAACCTTGAAGGGGTAAGTGTATTTTACTCAAAAAATTAAAAGAGTGTAATTGACATAATAAGTATCATAATTCCTGTAACGTGTATTATTCCTGGGCTGCCATGTAAGCATCAACAATTGTCACACACAAAATCCTTTGCAAAAAGCAAAGGATTATCTTCACAAATGAATGGCTGTCTTCATTACACACCAGCCTTTTGTGGACCACAATTTTACTCTTTTATGACTACCAGAGCAACCATTTTTTTGTACACAGTTCATTTTTCAATGGCAACTCTGCACTCTCTTGCATTGTCCTCTCCGCTTTCCAACTCAATTCAGAAGCCACGCTTATACTCAGGTAAACACAATCACTTATGTTTTCTTAGTATATGAAGTGTGCAAAGACTCAGATTCTGAGACTCTTCATACAAGTTGGGATGATGCAATTATGTTAGACATTGTATGGATTTGATGATATTTATGTCAGCATGTTTGCTTGGGGATTCAAATTTATGGTTATTGTTCATCTTAAGTTCTATACCTGAAATTCCACAATTTCATTCAGATTGGGTTTTTAGTGTTAAGGCATTATAGTATGGATTGTCATTAACATTGTATTGGTTGATTGGTTTGTCCCTATTGTACAACAAAAGGAGGCTGGCATTCTTTTCATTTTCATTGTTTTTTCTTGACATCATAAAATTGTCAGAGCAAAGCATTTAGAATAATAGTATAATATAAACATATTGAAGGACCAAAAAGTGTGATACATTGATTTGTGCAACCTTAAGAAGAAGCAGGATTTCGGTTGTAAGTTTGGAGTGATGTACCCATGTTGTGGAGAAAAGTAATTTGAAAACTGAAAATCTACAATTAACAACAGAATTAGCACTATCCTGAAGTTTTCAAGCATATGGGATGATAAGAGCACAGCTATATTATGAATAGACTGTGTACACAAAATCACAACAAACCTATCACATGGCTTCGGTGACATACAGGGTAATGTTGACAATACAGGCAGGATTTGATTTTTTCATTAAAAGTAACATGTTGTTTATGCTACTTTAAAAAATTCTCACCATCAAGTATTTTTTATGCAGTAATCGTATAAGTTCCTTTAGAGTAGCGTGTGTTTGTGAGTTTTTAGGGGAGGGAAGGGGAAAGATTTGAGGGGAATGGGAGGGGAGGGCAAGTGAGAGTGAAGGGGGGTAAGCCCTTGCCTTGTTTGCAAGTTCAAAATTCCTCTAAACCCCCCAATTTTGGGAACTCGACAAAACAACTAAATGAGGGTCTTGGAGGATTTTCAAGAATTCCTCAAACCTTTCACACCTTTTTAAAATCTCCCAAACAAGGGGAGAGATTCTCATATGTCTCACCCTTCCCTCCCCTCCCCTAGGAAATCCAACTCACAAACACACTCTTAGTCTCAAGCTACATTTCGCAGGGGTGCCATTTTCCCTTAGCCCCTAAAATTATAAAAGTTCTTTGGACTTTTGAAGTGCATATGATTTCTTTGAAGATGTTTATCACTAGCAATTTAAAGTAATGCTAATGGCCTGATTTCATTCATTGTGAACATGATAGACTCTTTGTTTATGCAGTCCCATCTTCAATTGTCCAAAGAAGCTCCAACTCCTCATTTAATGGTCAACATTTACACCTTCCACATTTGAGGTTACCTAAGCTAACACAAAACACTGCGATGCACACGCCTGTTATCATGATGGTGAAACCAGCAATTCAGTTCATTCAAGGAAATGATGAACTAACAATACCGGATGTGAGGCTGACAAAATCAAGGGATGGAACAAACGGCATGGCGATCTTCAAGTTCGAACAACCCTCGGTCTTTGACGCTTCTGGAGAAGTAGGTGATATCACTGGTTTGTACATGATTGATGAGGAAGGAGTCCTTCAGTCCACTGATGTAAGTGCTAAATTTATCAATGGAAAGCCCTCAATAATTGAAGCCAAGTACATAATGCGGACGCCACGGGAGTGGGATAGATTCATGAGATTCATGGAGCGGTACTCGAATGCAAATGGTTTGCAATTCATAAAGAAATGAGTTGATGTACTAACTTTTCCCTTCTATTCTTTTTTCCTCTGTCAAGAAGTTTGATTTCTGTAATATAGTTAGATGGAACTTGAGTGAAATGCAAAATTGGCGGACTCATAACTTCAATTCAAGTCCACATATCCCTATTGACAACCATTTTTGTTTTATAAAATGGTCATTGTCTTGCGGCTGATTAGTTTTCATGTGACTGTTTTTATATAAAAGAGTTGGAAAGCTTGTTGGAAAGCTTGTTGTTTTCAATGACTTCCTTTTGTTATGTTTTGAATTAAGGATGAAATGCCCAGCATGATGCTTGGTAATTTCTGACCATATTCTGTCTGCTGTTCTATCTGCTTAACTTATTCATTTGTGTCTATTTACCCTTTTTATAATTATGGAATGCCTTTGCCCGGATGCTTGAGACTAATTTAGCCGGGATTTAGGCTATGTTTGGATACGCACTGGTGCAAACAAATAGTAGCACTCACTTTGAAATTCAAAATTAATAGAACTTTTCTTATCAATTGTGATGAAAATTTGTTCATATTGCACTCATCCGGTATTTAAACACATTTATTGGTCGATCTTGCTAATAATGGATCTACGTCTCTTTGTCCAAAAGAAATTAAGCTTATAAGTCTCTTTCTTCTAGGATATACAGGAGTGGCATGATTTTTTCTTTGTGGTACTAGACCCTTTCGGGATTATGGGGATGCCTCACAACCTTTAACTAGGGTCTAGGGGGTCAGGATGAGGGAGGGGAAGGAGAATGACAAAGGATGTTCTACTAAGGGGTGTTTATTATTAAAGAAAACTTTTTGAGACATATATCCTAATCAAGTTGTTGCGTTCTAAGGTAAGCTCAAGTAAGAAAGGTACAAAAAGTAAACCCTAGCAGAGCACTAAAATAACAAAGATGTAATAAAAGAGAATATTCTCATTAATTGTCAAAAAGTTCCTGGTACAAGGTGATGACCTTCCCTTTTATAGAGGGTACGGTCATGATGTGAACTTTTCCTACATTTGGGCCTGACAACCAAGGCCCAAATCCCTACGCACATAGGACAAATCCAAGAGAATCTTCCAGCTGGCTTGCGGGTCCACTTAAAGGGGGCGACAATCCTCGGTATTTCGCCAGTTCCCGCCATGTCTTCCTTCGTCCAGCTGATTGCTTGTTTTGGGCGGGCATGAAGGTCTTTATGTCCAGCCCAGTCCACATGCCCCCAAGACATGAGGCTCAGGTAGATTGAGTCGAAATGTCTTCAATATGCTATTTCGTCGCATGCCTCCATTGTTCATTGAGTGATTTTTGGTGAAGTTGTTTGTGAATGTATTGGTTATTTTACACTACCGCCTTCACGTTTGCTATTATATCGCCACTTTCCATATTCGTTGATATACCGCCACTTGTTTTGTTTTGTTGTTATGCCGCCACTTTTATGTTTTGTTGTTATGCCGCCACTTTTGTGTTTATAGAGATATGTCGCCATTGTCTCAACCGTTAATCAAGTCTTTTCCACTGACACACGCAATCCTTGTTTTCCGGGATTCGTCATCATTTGCCATGAATGCAGTTTCTATTTGTGTGTCTCGAGGAGTTATACCTTTTCACTTCGCACCTTTTTTTAAAAAAAATTTAAATTTCAAATCCCACGACGTTTCGCTATTTGTCCCACTCATTCTCTCTCGTCTTTTCCCCTATAAAACCGCTTTTACCTCTTCACTTTTTTACTTTCTGAAACTTTCTCAATTTCTCCTCTTCGAACTCCGGCGAATCCTTGCTTACTCCGGCCGTCGTCATTGCGCGGTGTTCTCCTTTAGCCGACATTCTCCTTACCCAATCTCTCATCCCTTCCTCCGGTGAGTTCTTTACACCCTTTTTTCTCATTTTCTTTTCTTTCTTTGACACAGTTCATCTTCTTCTTTTAACTTTCATGAAATTACCCAGTATGTCATTGAATAGTGTTAGTGTTTCTTCCTTAGAGCTTTCGTCACCTTCAACGGAGGGGGAAATTTCTGCCCCCTCTGTTATTGAAATTCATTCCTCGCCTTCCATTCACGAGGATTCCGGACCAGCCGGTTCTGTTGATTCAGTCCTTTCCTCCAATGAAGGTTTATCCTCGCCTGAATGGCGAACAGATGTACACTTGGTTGAAGACAAATGTCTGTGGCGTTCTATCTGGGGTAGTATTGGGAGCATTAATTCGCTTCGAATATCTGCTCAAGGGTTTACAAAGGTAAATCCCGCCACTTCATGTAACGAGGACCTTCAGCTAAATGCTCTTCCCTGTGGCGAGGATGACTGTGTTCTTTTGCGAAAAGATTCATCAGATGAGTCGCCCGACTTCTTTTTCGTTTATGGTTATTTTTTCACTGATTTGAACATTAAACTTCATTTTTCGCCTTTCATATGTCATGTTTTGTCCTTTCTGAATGTGGCGCCTTGCCAACTCCAGCCCAATGCCTGGGGCTTTATCCGTTGCTTCGAAATCTTATGTGATCATTTGAGCTTCACGCCCACCTACCCTTTGTTTTTTCTTTTCTATAAATCTATTACTAAGAAACCTACTTCCGTGAAGTGGGTTCCTCTCCTAGCCCGCAAGAAAATGAGTCAGTTTACTGCTCTTAAGAGCCATTACAAAGTGTGGCAGAAAAAATATTTTAAAGTTGCTGAGTCGCCTGAAGTAAAGAACTTGTTCCGGGATTCCAACAATTGTCCTCTCTTCCCATTTTACTGGACAAAAAATCCTCGCCGAAAAATCTCTGTTACGTATGACGCCTTAGACGATTCTGAGCGAGGGGTTGCCGATTATCTTCGTTCATTGCCGGTATTCTCTGGTCATGAGTTGATTGAGGCGTCAAAAACTGGCACCTTAAATCAATTTTTTAGTAAGTTAATGATCTTTACACATAACTTGCTTTTTCATTCATGCCTCACTTCTAACTGTGATACTTTCCTGTGTAGCAACGATGGGTAAAGGTAAGGTCGATGCCAGCCCTTTGAAGATGAAAGAATATCTCGCCCAATCTGCTGAGGCGGCGAGAAAAAGAGCTGCTGATGCTGAGCAGAAGAAAAAACTTGAAGGTACATCTGATTCAGACAATATCAGAGACCCTAAGCGCCATAAAACTTCAAGCGCCACTGAAAAAGCTGCTAGTGACAAACTCTTGCACCAGACGACTCTAAATCAATCCGGTTTGGCCTCAAGAGGTAAACCGTTGGAGAAAAAGACGGGACATGATAATGTCCCGCCACCCCGGGGAGATCCAAAAGCGATGATTAACCGCCCGCTGACTCCGTTTGCTCATGTCGGTTCTAGTGCAGCCATTGGAGGCGAGGCACTTCCTACCTTGCTGAGTTTGTCTGATCCTCATTTCAACGGTTTGGATTTCATGAATCGAACCTTTGACAACTGTAACACCCCGATTTCGGTGGCGTCACTTTAGTAACCAAAAAGAAACTTAAAGCGGAAAAACGTGAATATTTTTTTTTTGATAATAGAACCAAAGACTGAAAGAGATAAAACTCTACAACAAAAGATAACAGAACTAATATACAATAATAATTACAGCCCCCGCTGTAAGTAGCAAACCACGTCACGAGTAAACCTCCAGTGACGGAAAGTAACAGAAGTAACGCCCGTAGGCAATATGTACAATCCAAAAGAAAAGGTTAAGTGTCCGCAACACAACCTTCAAAAATGAGAATAAGTTGGCTCAAACGGCCTAAAACAAGACCTCCTAGCCCAACCAACTCTCTGTGATTCCCGTAGAGAAACCACACAAAAAGCTATCGGCGGGAAACTACCCTGTCCCCAAAAGTAACAATGACGGTCAGAGATAAGACTCTACTCCTACACTAATCCTATCTCGAGGAGCTCACACCAGCACTCAAAACTATATGCTAGCATGATCGTCGTCCGAATCTGAATCCAGAACGACCAAGTCTATGTACACCATCCGTCCTCCTCTCGCAACCGCGATGCGCTCCGGTGCTGGCCTCACGGGCTTAGGGCCCGAACCATGATCATCAATGATAGCAACGATGGGTGAGCTGGACTCTGAAGAAGTCACTCCCACAGGCTCCTCCTCTGAGGGGTCCTCATCATCCGAAGACGACGGTGGTGGTGGTGCTCCTACTCCGGGTCCGCAAAGCACGCCGGGTGGCAAGTTGAAACTGACAGTGCACCTCCTCAGCACTCCTTCCGTCAAGTGTCCTACGCTGTCGACACGATCCTCCATGATCCTCCCCGAGTACGTCGCTCGATGGCCAGCAGGGTCGACCACCCATGCGCCGGGGTCATCCTGATCTATCATTTCGTACTTAGTCCCCCCCGAAGGGTGGACCATCGTGAACCAATCCGCTAAAGACATCTGACAATGGGCGTAGTCCGCCAAAACACACACAGAAGACGCGAGGGTCAACTCCAAAGAATTAAGTAGATAATAATTCCATTAGGTACAGATAAGAGATAGCCACTTAGGCTTATAAGTTAAAGATAACATCCTAGGGTTGTATATTCCACAATGAATATAAACGACAGTAATAACAATTAGTGTAACACCCCGATTTTGATGGCGTCACTTTAGTAACCAAAGAAAATAAAGCGGAAAAACGTGAATATTTTTTTCTTTTTCGATATTTGTTCTAAGTAAATAAAGACTTGACGAAATAAAACTTATCGACGAAAAATGAAAACAACTAATGTACAAATATATTTACAGCCCCTGCTGTAAGTAGCATGTCACGTCACGAGTAACCTCCAGTGACGGAAAGGTAGTGCCCGTGGGCAAATATGTACAAACTAAAACAAAAGGTCAAGTATTCTGAATACAGTCCTCCAACGAAAGTAAGTCGGCCCAAAACGGCCTCCAAAAGACTTCCTACGTCCGACAAACTCCCTGTGATCCTCATGGAAGGGAATCACACAAAAAGCTAATAGTCGGGGACCTACCCTGCCCCAAAATAAGAAATGACAATCAGAGCTATGACAACGACACCCGATATACTACACTCCTAACATCGAACCTCTTCTGATCCTGCATGAAGTCCGGGTCCACGTCGAGGGCTCAGTAGTAGTCATTTCGCTCCGGGTCCTCCCCGAACGACGAACCATCTCGAATCAGCTGTTGAACGTCTGGCAGCAGGCCGACCGCCCAAACACAAACATGAACACAAAGCCAAGGCGCGAGGGTCAACTCACGGAATATAGTAGATAATACAAGCAACATGTGAAGAATAAGGGGGTATATATAGATGTTGTATATATACGTATAACTTATGTATTGCCTACCCTAAGGTATATACATAGCATATTTATCAACATCAAATCATCAAGATATATAACGATGTTTATCAACATCAAATCACAAATGGCAATTGGATCTTCAACACATCAACAAATATAGATAGGTGCATGGCGTGACAATGCAATGTCATGCTCAAAAGATGATCTGGATAAAATGTCACCATCTCGATGGATGAGACAAGCCAAGCATCTCGCTCCGCTAAAGCACCTCGCTTTTATGAAGCAGCACGCTCCTGTGAAGCAGGACGCTCTTGTGAAGCATCTAGCTCCATTGAAGTCCGATCTGAGATCGTCCTTCGGAAAGCAGCACGCTCCCCAAAAATGTATGCATGAATGCAATATGGTTAGCCAAACAACGGATCTTCCTCTCCAAGGTACGCGTGTCTAGCTAGAGTACATTGTCTCTACAATACCCTAAGGTAAACAAGGAAGTGCTAGTTACACTTGGTAACTTTCCTAGTCACTTTGGCTCACCGTCTCGATGTTCAACCAAACTGCTCAACGAGCAAAAGAATGCATCTGGCACTCAGTGACTTTTCAAGTTACTTTGGCTCACCAGCTCGATGGCCAAATAAGTTGTTCAACGAACAAGGGAATGCTGCTCGCACTCAATGACTTTTCAATTTACTCAAGCTCATCAGCTCGATGGCCGAAAGGCTGCTCAATGAGCAAAGATGGTGCACTCGCACTTGGGGACTTTCCAATCATCCCTGGCTCATCCTTTGGATGGCTAGATAAACTGCTAAAGAAGCAAAAGGTGCTATCGCACTCAAGGTTTTCCTCACACTTAGATTTTCGACCCTTCCCGTTTTCCAAACCATTTTCACATCCTAAGTCTTTTCCAAGAGGTTATCATCATTATTTAAAAGTGTTCTATCTTTGATTAATGTATTATGAATTTCATTTACAAATCAAGTTCTGGTTTCGTTTGTTTCAAAACTCTATAAGTCGAAAGATCCCAATAAACCCAAATAATTCCCGAGAAGGTCTCGATCCTAAAATGGCAATGGCTTAGACCTCAGGTCAGAGCCTGCCTAACATTTCTCAAACCTCGTCATTAGCATGACATAACTTCACGTTTTCCCCACACTCCGAGATCATATAATCAAGTACTATCTCAAATCAGTACAATTCAATAGAGCGTATACAAAACATCATAAACTCAGCAGAAATAATAGCATATAGCTTAGTTCAATATCAATATCTATATAACAATAGCTCAGTGCGGAAATAATAAGATGGAAACCAGTAAACGGCCGAAGCCTCTCAGAAAACGGAGACACACGTCTCATATAAGTTCACTCGGCCGAAGCCTCCAGAAAACATTTCCCAGTCAATCAATAATCAAGTGCATAAACAATATATCAAGTCGAATTAATCGACGCCTAAAACATTAGCTAGCAAGGTAAGTTGCCCTCACCTCGAGTTTTTCGAGTTGTTCTAGTCTCGCGGTGCAGGTCTCGCTCACAAGCTTGCTCAGTCAAGCCCAAGGTTTCCACAAACGAACCTTAGAGCAAACAAATCAAAAATCAATCAAATTAAGTCGATACAGTCGAAACAATCCTAACTAACGTTCGACAAAGCTCAAGAAGCTTCAGAGTACAACATTTAGGCACGAATGGAAGGGCTTCCCCCGAATGGATGAGTTTTGACTCGATTCAAGTTTTGTACAAAAACACTTTATTCGCTAAAACGTACATAACTCGAGCTACAGAACTCGGAATGACACGAAACCGGCGCCAAAATTTCGACAATTGAAAGAGTTACGCAAAGGCTCAGGTCATAGAGACCCAAAAATTATTTTTGGACACGGTACCCAAGCAAATAGGTTTCGGCCACTATGGAAAATAGGGTTTTCGAACTTTTTCTTCGATCTAAATCAATTCCTAGGTATTCTTAGGCGATATCTAGTCCAGGGAAACTCTCAGAAAAATTATCGGGTCGAAAACTGTCGCAGGGGTATTTTGGTCAATATTTTTAGCGCGGAAACTCAAAATCAGAATTTCGAAAAACAAATTAGATGAGGTCGATCCTAACGACATTTATAACAACTAATCCTACTAAAGCTAAGCCCAGTCGAGAGTTTTTTTATCCTAAAAGCGGAACCTCAGCATAAAAATGGGTTTTTGAGCAGAATTGAAGTTCTGCGGCGATTCGACGAGATTCGGCGAAATGTAATCCGCTAAACATGCTCAGGGGCATGCAGGGAATATGTTTAGACACTAAAATCAGCTTATTTGGACAGTTTTACAAAAAACTCAAAACTTTGAGCACAGAAAGACATAGAGAAAAGTGACAGAATTTACGATCAGAGGTAAGGAAAAGCATTAGTACCTTGAGACCTACGCGTAGCAACGAACTGTGAGACGATCAGGCAAGAATTGGCAAAATCACTTTTCTCCTCCTTCCTCCTTGCACCCCTCGGCCGTGTGTGTGTGTTTGTGAATTTTTTTTTGATTTTTTTTTTCATTTTTCAAACTATATATAGGAAATGGAAAATGCGGAAAAATGAAAATTTCGCGATTCCGATTTTTCCTACTGATTCCAACGTATTTTAGACACGATATTCTTCCCGCTGAATCTTCTAATTCTTCAAAGAAATATCAGTATGATTTTTGGTTTTCGAGGCTTGTTTTTAATGTTTACCGGCTTAAAATGCACTTTATGCACTTTATGGTTTTGACCTCGGATGCAGAAACTTCCTTCTGAAGAAAGATTTGGAACGTCGATTAGAGTGGGCACACGCGGATGAAATCTTTATTTGAAGCTCCGAATAGAAAAAGTCTTCATCGTCCGTTGATTTTAGGGTTTCTGAACTATCAGGGTTTCGGTTTCGGCAAACTTCCGAGCATTGGAATTTGACGTTCGTACATTCTAGGATTTCGTAACGAAACGCTCGTTTATAGACGAATAAGAGAAGTTCTAACATTTCTCTGAAGATTTTTGGAATTAGTTTCCGTCGTGTCTTAAAATATATATTAGCTATTTACTAGCGTTCTTGACCTAGGTTTAAGCGAATACTAATCGTGCTATAACTTTTATCGACTTTGATACAATCCTTAACATTTCCCTGAACTTTCTCCTTCACAAATTTACTCCCTTCAATAAACACTTGTTCAGGTTTTCCTTCACGTTACATCAAATTAATCGTGAAAAGAAATTTTATTCGATTTATTCCAAACTTAAAAACTTGGGTCTCACAATTAGCATGCATAAAAAAGGATTAACAATTATCAATCACACTCAGCAACTAAGTCAGTATGCATGTTGCATGAAATACAAATGCCGGTTAACCCAGTTAACCAAATGCATTCCGGAGGGATGGACATCAACGGATTAGCCCTAGCACCATCCACGGTGGGACCATTTTGGCCCGCGTGCCTCTTACTCCAACAACAACGGTAGTCAGATCAGCATAAGACCCGAAGGCCTGCCATTTCGGTCTGCTACTAAGAGTCACCTAACAATGCTCTTACGCGGAAATCCGGGTCTTATGACCATTTTGGAATCCACCGAGGTCCGGCATCTCACCGTGTTTAAACCTCTTAATGCGTGCATGCAATGCAAAGTGATTAGCCAAACAACGTCTCCGACCTCACTCGACACGTCGCCACGTGTTCTAACTATCTTATTGTCTCTAGAAAGAATACCCTAAGGTAACAGTCGATTCTGCGACAAAAGACAATTCTTTACAAACATAATATCTCATGATGATTTCCAAAATCATCCGACTCATCTCCATCCGATGGTCAAACTGCTCAGCGAGCAAAGAGTATCATCATACTCGAAAACTACCCGTTTCCCGGCCTATCTTTCAGATAGCCTCAACAACACAACTGCTCCTCGAGCAAAGGAGTATCAACATACTCAGAACTTATTAGTTTTCTCAACTCTTGGACTCGACGACACTTCTCATTTTCCAAAACTATGATTTGAATCCTAAGCTTTCTTTCGAGTTTGTTATCATTATTTGAAGATTTAGAGGTTGTTTAATGTCTTATGAATTTTCCTTATAAAATAGTTTCCATTTAGTCTTATCGCAAATCTTATGAGTTTTCAAGATCCCATAATCTCAATTAACTCCCAGAGAATGTCTCGGTCCACTAAAACAATAACAAGGCCCGAACCTCCGTTCGTCCCGTCAAACTTTCCCAAAATCTCAAAATAAAATCGGCATGACATGCCCGAACAGATATATGTGTTATAGCATCGTTACATTAGCACAGTCCAACAACCATGACACATACATCAACACATCCTGGATTAACCATGTAGCACTTAGCATATAGGCAAATATCACACATCCTAGATTAACCACTTAGCACAATAGCATGTGAATCAATCTCAAAAACAGTCAATAGATGAATAATCATCATTGTCAGCCGAAGCCTAAGAAAACATTTCCCAGTCAAACACAAACAAGTGCATAAACAGTAAATCAAGTCGAATGCGTCGACACCTAAAGCATTAACTAGTAGTTCAGTGAGTAGCCCTCACCTGTAGCTCCTCCAGGGTTCTCTTCAAACGCTCCTTCACAATCAACGCCTTGTTCTTCGGGAAATTCCTCAAAAGAACCTTCAGAGCAAAAACCACAAAATTCCATCAAAATCTATCAGAAACTCAGCAATCAATACTCACTAAGGTTACACGAAGTAGCATATACTCCGAGGTACGATAATCTAGCGCGAAAGGACAAGTTTTTGAAAAAGAAATTTTCCTCCTCCCCTAGGGTAGCTCACGGCCACACATCACAATTGTGTGTGTCGATTTTTCTTCGATCAAACTTGGTTCCTAGGTTATCATTAGTCGTAACTAAGGTGAATCTAAACTCGGAAAAATTATCGGATCGAAAAATGTCGCAGGGGTATTTTGGTCAATATTTTTAGCTCAGAATTTCAAAATTGGACAATCGAAAAACAAATTGGATGGGGACGTCACCAACGACATTTATGACGACTACTCCTACTAGCACTAAGCTAAGTCGATAGTTTTCAGCCCAAAGGACGAAACTTTGTCTCAAAATGGGTATTTGGAGCAGAATTGAAACTCAACGGTAGTTTTTCGAGAATCGGCGTAATATTATTCGCTAAACATGCTCTTGGGCACGTAGGGAAGATGTTTAGATAGAAAGAAGAAGTTATCTGGATAGTTTTGCAAAAAGCTCAAAACTAAGAGCACAGAAAGACATAGTAAAAAGCTACGGAAACGACGATCAGAGGTAATGATTAGCAACTATACCTCGATACCTTCAAGTAGCAATTGTTGAATCGACGATCAATCAAGAAATGGCGAAAATCTTCTTCTCCTCCTCCTCCAATGAAGCTCGCGGGTTTTGAGAGAGAAATGGGTACGTTTTGCCAAAATTTCTCATTTTCTTGCTATATATAGAGGATGGGAAAACGCGGGAAAATGAAAGTTTCGCGATTCCGATTTTCCGGCTTCATTCTCCGTGAATTCTAAGATAGGTTTTGGCGACAGAATTCCAAAACTCAAAAGAGGTTTCTTGGAATTAAGGTGAATAATTCAAAGTCGGTGTAAATCTATTTTACCTGATAAGTTACTTTTTGCAGTGGATGTCGGAAGAGAAAACTTCCTTCTGAAGAAAGATTGAAAACATCAAGAGAAATGGTGTACGCGTGTGGAATCTTCGTTTGAAGCTCCGAATAGAAAAAGTCTTCATCGACCGTTCATTCTAGGTTTCTTGAACTATCAGGGTTTTAGTTTCGGAAAACTTCCGAGGATTGGAATCGGACGTTCGTACATTCTAGGGTTTCGCCTTGAAACTTTTGTTATATATGGATTAAGAGAAGTTCTAACATTTCTCTGAAGATTTATGGAATTAGTTTCCATCGTGTCTTTAAGTGTAAACTAGCTATTTACTAGTGTTTTTGCCCTAGGTTTAAGCGTATATCAATCGTGCTATAACTTTTATCGATTTTGATACAATCCTAAGACTTTTCCTGAACTTTCTCCTTCATAAATTTATTTCATTCAATAAACTCTTGTTCAGGCTTTCCTTCACGATGCATCAAGCCTAATTGTAAATGGAAATCTCTTCCACTTATTTTAAACTTAAAAACTTGGGTCTTACAACAACAGGCTCCACAAAGACATTTCTGGTCAAGGTCCCCCCAACATTGCTTCCATGGCCATTCACCATGCTCTTTCTGCCGCCAGTACCGTGGCGGGTATGGCTCATTACATGAAGGACATGCATTCAGCCAAGAATCGTCTTGAAAAGAAGGCGGCTGATTGGAAGGCTGCGTATGAGCGAGCGAAGGTCGACGCCGAAACCGCTAACAAGCACCTGAAGTCATCCGAGGAAAAATGTGCTAAGTTAACTGAGGACTTGGCGACTTCTGACTTACTCCTTCAAAAAACTAAATCGTTGAAGGAAGCCATTAATGTCAAACACACTGCTGCTCAGGCCAAGTGCCGGAAGATGGAAGAGAAGTATGACCGCCTGAATGCTTCCATTCTAGGGCGTGCATCCACTCAATTTGCTCAAGGCTTTCTCAAAGCTAAAGAGCAAATCAGTGTTGTTGAACCAGGCTTTGACCTTTCCCGTATTGGGTTTTTGAAGGAGATTAAGGATGGGCAGGTAGTCGGCGATGATGATGTTGATATTGACCTTCTTCCTCAATTCAACTCTGAAAGTGATTCTGAGGAAGAAAATGGTGAAGATGGTCATGGCGAGAACAAGAATGGGGATGAAGGGGAAAAGGACCCAAAAGCTGCTGCAAGCCAAGACAACAATGCCAACAATGAAAACCTGGCTTGATCTTATTTGTTGTTTTATTTTGTTTATGGGCCAAGCTTTGTTTTGGGCTTCACCTCTTTTCATTATTTAAAGCATGTATGGGCCACACCATTTTCTATCTTTAATGAAGTTAATTTCAGTTTAACTATGTTGTTACTTTGAAGTTGTTATTTACTGAGCTTTACCAACGTTTAGGTTTATGTACCTTAGCCGATTTTTCGACGAGGCTTGGTTTCTACTGGCCACTAGAATTGCCAAGGCTTTTAATACTCGGTGGCGATACTTTCTTATTCCGAAAGGATTATTCGCGGTATTTTATACCTTGATACGACTTACGCCGCATAAATTCGTAATATAAATCAAAAATAAACAATCTCTTGGAATGATCTTTTCATTGCTTTTCAATACATGGGAGCTATTGTCCCTTCATTTTTACATATGCCGCCTCATTAAAAACCTTTCCAAAGAAAGGGAAAAAGAGTGCGGCTTCATTCATTTTTGTTGTTCCACTTAACTAAAGTACTGCTTCAAATGTGAGGCGTTCCATGTTCGTGGAATCTTTTGACCATTAAGTTGTTCCAATTTATAGGCTCCACCTCCAACATCGCCAATTATCCTGTAAGGCCCGCCCCAATTGGGCGAGAGTTTGTCATGCTTGACAGGTATAGTCTTCTTTCGAAGCACTAAGTCTCCTACCATCATAGTTCTTGGGACCACCTTTGTTGCGAACTTCCTTGCAATCTTCAGCTTTCCCGCCTCATTCCTTAAGTGTGCCTCCCGTTGTTCCTCAGGCAGCATGATTAGATTTGCTATCAAATTCTACCCATTGTCGTCCTCATTAAACCGAGCTACTCGCCAACTTTGGTTTTCAATTTCCACTGGGAGCATGGCATCAGTTCCATAAGTTAGACGATATGGGGTTTCCTTCGTGCTCGTCTGTTCAGTCGTGTTGTATGCCCATAGGACGCCTGGAAGTTCTTCCGCCCATGAAGGTCTTTATGTCCCGCCTAGTCCACAAGTGGATGAACCTTTAACTATGAGATGAGGCATGGAGCAATAGAACCAATTATAATAGTAAAATAGGATAAAACTTCTCTGAAATGTGTTTGTAAAGTAAGAATATAGGAGTGCTCATTCTGAATATAAAGTAGTATTCATTCTAGGAATTTTATGAGCTATGCTAACAATGTATTTTATAATAAATTAGTGATGAGTGATGACTGGTGAATATAACACATAATATTCACTTTATAGAATTCATTTTACAAGAGAAAAATAAGACAATATCTTTTTTTAAAACCAAATGAACTTATTAAATTGAAAACAAGCCTGAGTACAAGGTGTTACCGACCGGCGGGTAAATACCCCTCCTTGGGTAATAGGACCCGCGGGTTCAGCGGGCAAATGAAACAGGTATTTTAACTACTCAGTTAGAAAGTGGGCCCGGGGAAGGTCCGGGTACCCGCGAGTACCCATTTATTATTAAAAAAATTCATGAGAATATTAGCGACGGGCTGTAATCCGTCACTAAACCTAGAAAGATACTAGCAGCAGATTATAAGCTTTGAACTAGAGGTGGCAAAAATACTCGGACCCGCGGGTAAATACCTGCTTGGGTAATTGGACCCGTGGGCAGATGAAACAGGTATTTTAACTACCCAGTAAGAAAGTGGGGCGGGGCGGGTACCCATTTATTATTAAAAAATTCGTGAGAATATTAGCGACGGACTGTAATCCGTCACTAAATCTAGAAAGAAATTACCGACGGTAGTTTAAAATAAAAATCAAAGTCTCTAACATTTAGGGATGGCAACGGGTCGGGTACCCGCCCCGATACTCGCGAGTATTTACCTGGACCCTTCATTGAACAAACGAGTATTAAACGGGACCGGGTACCCGCAGTACCTATATCTTTCTTTTTATTTATTTATTCTTTTGTATTTATCCTTTATCCTTTTGTTCTTCTGACAAAGTTTCAATCTCTTTCGCCATTTTGACTTTTGAGGTGAATACCCTTCTTCTGTTCTACAAATTGCAAGTACTACTCTTTTTACTTTCAAATTGAATTTAATTCATAGTACCCAAAATATAGTTTGAGGGGAGAATAGGTTTTTTTTTTCTTTTCTCAAAGCTACTTAATAATAGCAAATACTCGATAGGTTTAATAGCTATTTTGGTCCCTCACTTATTACGATTTTGCACTTTTGGTCCCTCTAGAAAATAATTTGCAAAATTAGTCTCTCACATTTACAGACTCTTGCCCTTTTAGTCCCAAATAGGTATCATTTTTGCAAAATATTAAGCAATGTGGAGGATCAAAAGTGCTAATTGTTTTATTGGGGACCAAAAGTGAAAAATCGTGATAAATGAGGGAACAAAAGAGCTATATTGTGTGATTTGCACCTCTGGTGCTTGTGTTAATATATTCTTCTCTTTGGCCACCCAAAAACAACTCTAGGGCCTGATGTTTTATTTTATTTTATTTTTTTAAAATCATTGGGATTTTATAATACAAAGGCCCCTTGGAGAAAGAGTAGAGTAACAATAACTAGTGAGTTGATCAATAAATCATAGATGTGTCACGTGTTTTCAATTTTTCATCCACATCGAATAAAGCCTCGTATAGAATTACTATGTTGCCCATTTTTTCTAAATCTCTTCCTGTCAAACAAAGGGCATCAAATAGTTGCAACAATCAACAATTACAATACCACAATCCAGAAATTATTGACATGAAATCCAAGAGTTGAATATATCCAAAACAATAAGTCATCACTTTAATATCTAGGCATCAATCAAAAAATCAAAACCACATCATCATCTTAACAATTATCACTACCAGAAATTTGCTCTTTAGCGACCGAAATATTTCAGTCACAAATAGTGACCGATTTTGCGACGGAGTCCATGATATTTAGGTCATCCCCAAGTTTGACTTATTAGCAACCAATATAATTTTTTTTAACATTACACATGAATATAATTATTAACTATACAACTCATATCTTAATAATGTCATTTATTTTCGTTGTTTCATTTGGAAATTATATTATCAATGTTCTATAAAATTGTAGTCAAACAGTATCATTTACTGTTATCTGTTTAATTATTTTATGTAATTAGTGTTGGTTCAATCTGCAAGTGCACAAATA
The DNA here is from genome assembly GCF_012489685.1 of Lotus japonicus. Classification (NCBI taxonomy): domain Eukaryota; kingdom Viridiplantae; phylum Streptophyta; class Magnoliopsida; order Fabales; family Fabaceae; genus Lotus; species Lotus japonicus. The sequence goes on along the minus strand of NC_080045.1, from coordinate 39,868,455 downwards.
TCTCCGGGTTTTAATATCGAATCCACAGGGACCGTGAGTGAGAATTGTGGTTTAAGCTCAAAGCTTGTGAGTTTGAAAGCAAATAAAATTCAGTTCTTGGATTTGTTTGTTTGTGACAAGAGTTTGCAAAATAAGCAATAGTAAAGAAAATGAAAATATCAATTGATTAAAATGCTCTGGGTTAATGTTCATCCAATCCTTCCTAGACAACCTACCCTATGCAATTGAAACCTTGAATCATTCCCTTATTGTTATAGCCTAGATATTCACTCATTGATTCCTCACATGAGCAATTCTCCCATACTAAAAGCTAAGTTCAATTCTTTGTGTACTTAGTCATTTATATGAGGTTTATAAGCATGCAATTTTCAGGCCAACAAAACCAATTCCTCACTCTATTCCTAGAAGCAAGCAAAGAGAGGTCAATTCCAACCCAAGTCCCTAAATTACAACAATCTTCCAATATGATTGCAATTTAGCCTTAAGCAAAGGTGCACCCAAGCTTATCATGCATAAAAGAATTGAAATACAAGGTAGATTCAAGAACAAGAGCATAGGGATAGGAATTAAGACTAGAAATTCATGAAATCACATTGAACCCAAAGCAAAAGAGAGTACTAGCCACTCATGGCTAGTGAATCCATACAAGAAATGTAAAGAAAACCTGGAAAATACAAGGTGGAAGCCTCACACAAGCCCCAAAAGCACTTCCTAAGCTTCAATACTTGGTAAAAATCTAAGGAAAAATCAGAAGTTCTGAACAAAATGGCCTAAAGCCTTATTTATAGGCATTCTGGACGAGTCACCGCTTGAGCGCCCATGAAGCAGAAGCTTCACTTTCCCTTCTGGCAAGCTGGCGCTCAGGCGCCAGGCTAGGGCGCTTGAGCGCCAGACACTCGGATTTGGGGACTTTTCAGCTTTTTGTAACCCCCTCTTTGAATGTTCTCATCAATTCTTTTGCATCTTGGCCTTCCTTTTCCATAAGTTACCTGCTGCAGCACTAAATGACCAAGACAAGGAGTAAAATCAAGAAATTCAAAGGGTTTTTAATCACCTTAGTCCTCACAAAACCATGACAAAACACATGCAAGTCCTAAACTCTATAAAAATGCAAAAACAACCCTCATAAAACCATAAAATTACCAAAACTTAACTCAACATCAAATAAACACAAAAATGCATGAGAATGCATGAAACACTACATGAGACAAAGAAAAAGACTCAAAACACTCAAAGAAATGACCCTAAAACCATTACTAACATAGGGTCATCACACCACTATACTCAACGACAGCTCGCCCTCGAGCGTAGAATACACTCGCTTGCCCTCAAGCGCAAGAAATGCTCCCTAAACAAGTGCAAATTTTCGAGAGGATACCCAACACAAAACTGGGGGACAAAGTAACTATAGCCGGTTCCAAGAGGAAAAATCCAACAACCTACTTCATGCAACTTTTCGAAAAGAGAAGAATATTGAGCCCGTTCATGGAAAGCATATAGAACTAAAAATCCTAGGATGAGATATAAATCTAGTGCACTGAGCACACAAACAAGTTCATAGGTTCTGGGTGTCATTCACAAAATAGCAACAAAGATCAAACATGCAAAAATTCAAAGAGACTTTCAAAAGGTTGAAACGTTGGCTTGGTTAACCTTGATGGTGGGCGGTCCCTAAGGAAAATCTAGGCTTCAAAGCACAATGAGTGTGGTCCCGACTTAGTACCCCCGGAGCTTTCAACAATTAAACTTTTCAGCACAAGTCTCTTGACCCCCTTTTTTCCAATTTTTTTCTTTTCTTTTCCAACTCCAACATTTGTTTAGGAGTTCTTTCATTTTCTTTTTTTCAACAATTTTTTTTTACTTGGGGCAAGAGACTAATTTTTTTTTGCAACTTATTCAGCTCCATAACAACAAATCAAGGACCAACACTCCCCAATAATCCAACCAAACATCCACCCCAATCATTTGGCTACAACAAATTCTCCAATAAAGCTCAAATGGGGCAACTAAGGATAATGTTCAACCAACAAATTCAGAATCCCAAGAAATCCTATAAGTCTCAAGAATAAAGCAAGAATCACTAAGCATGCTATGAGTGAAATCAACACAGAACCAAGAATTGCAAGTGAGTCGGGATCCTCCAGGGAAATTTTATGGTGAAGGGTCAAAGATACACCCTTAATGGACTCAAACCAACTCCTTTCTAAAGAATCACTCGGAAGACCGAAGTCTCCTCCTCTCTTCCCCAAACATACAATCACTCATCCCCAAAACAACTTGAGTATCCACAAGAAACAAATTTTCCAAAACCGACACAAGTAGGGAAGCACAACTAGCGGGCAAAAATATGTGAGTATAGGGAAGTAAAAGACCCAAAACAAATAAAAACAATTAACTAAACGATGCATGATAAAAAGAAAACAAAATCTACAAATGAAAAATATATGCTAAAGATGCATGACCTAAACTAAGATAGAATTACCTCATCACAATCACTCCATGGGGCCATGGTCACCCATTCCACCACCATAATCCGGATGAACTCCGGCGTCATGCATTATGCTCAAATCAATCATCCCCTGCTCCAATGTGTTGAAATCCATCGGGCCTTGGTATTCGGGATCTGAGGTGCTTCCTCCCCTCCAGTGGAGATCAAGATCCCGGTGAAGGCGATCTTGTCTCATGAACATCCGCCCGAAAGCGGCCTCCATCCAAGCCGGTGAAGGATCAGCATGAGGTGGAGTAACAACCTCATTCACCACTTCATTAATCTCCTCCTTCTTCTTCTTCCTCTTCCGCTGGCTCTGTCGGATCTTCCTCTTCTTCTTCCTCTTGAGGCATCCTAGACATCCAATCTTGAAAGAGTTGGTTCACCCGACCCTTGCTCAGCATGGGGGAAACCAACAACCTCTGCTGCACAGGAAATGCAGGTCTCCTAGCCTTCTCCCTAACATCATGGATCAAAGCAGTAATCTAGTGAGGAAAGATAGGATGTGGCTTCTCCTTACCCACATTGTAGTGTGAGTAAATCTTCTCAGAAATGATCATCGCCACATCCATGGGATGGCCCCTAATAATGCAATAAATTGCAATTAGGACCACCACTCTCACTTCAGATTTGTGGGAGCTAGGGAACAAGGAATTCTGCAAAAACTCAGCCCACACACGAGCCAGCGGTGTCATGTTTTGTCTCAGCAAGTAGGTGGGGTAACCTCTATCATCATTCTCCCAATGTTGTCCAGGCCTAACCACCACTACTTCCAAATCCCTCAAGAACTCAGAAGAACGATCTGAAAGCAAGTAGTGGAAGGTACTCCTACTCTTCCATGGGAAAATGGCATTCTCCTCATGCTCCGTGAGAAGGCCAAGGAAGCTACGAATCATTTCCGCTCCAAAGTCAATCACATCACCTCTAAACCATGACAAGAAGGTGGGGGGATCCGGTTTGTCGTCTTGATCATCACAGTAGGTATTCGCATAGAATTCCCTAACCATGACTTCACAAGCAATAAGAATTGGATCCACCCAATTCTTCCATCTCCTTGTCTCCATGGCCTCTTGCATGCCGAGGGGGTCTCTCCTTCCATCCCTATAAAATACTCCTCGCTCCTTCACACACCCCTTGTGTGCTAGGACGGATTGATAGAATTCCTCCTTTTATGCCGAAAGGAAGCGAGAGCGGTCAAAGTTTCTGGGAAGTGGAAGAGGACCTCGCGGCCCTTGTGGGATATCTTGCTCTCTTAGCAGGCATCTGCACAAAAGTTAGCACAACCACAAGCCGCACAAAACCATTAGTCATGTTAGCCAAAAATAAATAAAAAGTATGTACAAAAATTAAAACTTGAACCCCTAAGAGCACCCAATCAAGTTTTCTAGTGAAATTGGCAAGGAGAAGAAATAAACCACAAAGCACTTACCCAAAATCGACTAGAAAAACTCATTGGAGCATTCTATCAAACACCTAGAAGGCACAAAACAAAGCTACTCTACACTACTTCTATCTAACTACCCAACTCTCACAAATCTCACACCCATTACTAAATTTGGCACAAAATACCGATGAAAAGCAAAAACAAACCAAACCCAACTTACACAAACTCAAAATCACTCACCCATAACCCCCAAGAGTCATAAACTTGCAAACCCATGAAACTTAGATGGAAGGAAGTGGAAAATTGGAACTTACCTTGAACTTGGAGTGAGTGGGTGCAAGTGAGATGCTCTTGATGCAATGCAAACTTGGGAAGAGGAGAGTGGGCAAGAGTGTGTGTAAGTGAGATGGGGAGAGTAGAAAATGGGTATATGTAGAGAGGGGGGGCAGTTTTAGAGAGAAAGGGAAGTTATAAAGTGGGAAAATGAAGAGTTAGAAGTGTTTAAAACAAAAAAACTGTGTGTGTGTGCGTGTTGGGGCGCTCAAGCGCTGAGTAGGGGCGCTTGAGCACCCTGGGTGCCCAAACCAGCCAGAAGCTACGGGCAGGCTGGCGCTTGAGCGCCAGCCCAGTGCAAAATATGTGTTTTTTTTTTCTTTTTTTTTTCTTTTAAAAAAAAACTATCCTAAAGCATTTTCAACAAAAATAAAACAATGGGTTGTCTCCCATCCAGCCCTTTGTTATAGTCCAAGGTAGACTCTCCTTCCTTTGATGTTAGGAAGGAAATTCCTTACTTCCAAATGACTTACCACAATCGCAAGGCAAGAACCTTGCACAAAACCTTCGAAACAAATCTTCCCATGAGGTTATATCTTGTTGCTCATCAAACCATGCTCTTGCTCCCTTGGTCAAGGAGTGGGGGAAAAGTTTGATTTTCAAATTATCATCACTCATTCCTTCCTTCTTGCCAAGAGAACATGCTAGGGAAAACTTCACCATATGTGCATGGAGATTCTCGTGCTTTGACCCCCCATACTTGTTACCACTCACAAGCTTTATGAGAGTCGAAGGGAGCTCGTCATCTTTCTTTCCCACCTTGGGGGTCTCTTCTTGAACCTTTGGAACACTTTTGATCATATCACAGACAAAATCATCAACATGGTTAGTCTCTAACATGGGATTGAAAACAGAGAATCTTACTTTTTCCTTACCAACACGAAGGATGAGATGACCCTTGTCGACATCAATCTTAGCCCTACCAGTAGCTAAGAAAGGTCGGCCAAGAATGAGCGGAATCTTCTCATCTTCTTCCATGTCAAGCACAACGAAATCCACGGGGAACACATACTTGTCCACCCTCACCATAACATCCTCCACAATCCCATATGGTGTCTTGAGGGACCGATCCGCCATTTGTAAAGAAAGCATTGTTGGTGTCACCTCTCCTAGATCCAACCTCTCAAACATGGTAAGCGGCATCAAGTTGATGCTCGCCCCCAAATCACAAAGTGTAAGATCAAGTTTTGATCTAGTAGTACAACTCTATGTTTTGATGATTACAAGTTAATCTTTTGATATGAACAATTGTGGTACTCTAACGTGTTTTTCTGAGTGTGCTATTTACAGGCTCTGACCTCAACTCAATCTCACACAAATCAGAAGCACTGTGTATAAAGGGTAACCCAAGCAACGCTTTCGCATTCACCATGTTCAGTATGAACAGTGGAAAAGCTTCAGAAGTTCTGAAGCTATACAAACTCTGATGTGGACTCAGTCGCTAGAAGCTCTGAAGATCCAGAAGTTCTGATAACCAAGAAACACTGAAGGTTCAGATGTTCTGATGGTGTAGAAGACTCTGAAGATCCAGAAGCTGAATAGTGGAAACTCTGAAGTCCAGAAGCAAGAAACTCTGAAGGCCATGTTCTTCCCTCTGAGTTCAGAATCAGAAGATACAATGGTCAGAGGATCTGTGCTTTCCCTCTGACTCTGATCAACCGGCTTCACAAGTTCCAATACGAAGCATTCCTCTGATCAGAAGTCTCCTAGGTTAAAAGGTCAAGTCGCTATCCAAGTACAAAAGCAAGTGTACCTTCCTGACGACCTACCTAACGTTCTCAGCCACAGCAGAAGCTGGATTTTCCAGAACTGCCCTCCAACGGTAGCATTTCCCATGCAACGCTCAACCCTAATCCTTGGAGTATATATAGAGGCTGAAGATTGAAAGAAGCGGCGAGAAGAAGTAACACATACGCGCAAGACATATTCAAAATATTCTAAGCTTTCTTTCATCTGAAATTCATTGAGTTTACTATTAGCTTTTTAGAAGCAAATCTCTTGTAAACATTTCTTTGATAAACAATTTGTTTAGTTCCTTTAGGAGATCAAGGTTGATCGGATCCTAGAGAAGACTAAGAGAGTGAATCTTAGTGTGAGCTAAGTCAGTGTAATTGTTAGTCACTTGTAGGTTTCAAGTGCAGTTGTAACTCTTACCTGATTAGTGGATTGTCTTCATTCTAAGAAGGAAGAAATCACCTTAACGGGTGGACTGGAGTAGCTTGAGTGATTTATCAAGTGAACCAGGATAAAATCCTTGTGTGCTTCTCTATCTCTTATCTTTAGCACTTAAGTTCTCGAAAGATTTGTCAAAATCTTTAAGGTGGAAGTTTTGTACTGAAAACGTTATTCAAACCCCCCCTTTCTACCGTTTTTCATACCTTCAATTGGTATCAGAGCGCAAGTTCTGATTACCACACCTAACAGTGTTCAGTGATCCGGGCCGGTGTGAAAAACAATGGCTGCCACCACCAGTGAAACTCAAAGAGATGGTTACAATGCAAAGCCTCCTATGTTCGACGGTCAAAGGTTCGAATATTGGAAAGATAGACTGGAAAGTTTCTTTCTGGGTTTCGATGCAGATCTCTGGGATATTATTGTGGATGGCTACGAGCGTCCAGTTGATGCAGATGGCAAGAAGATCCCAAGGTCAGAGATGACTGCAGATCAAAAGAAGCTGTACTCACAACATCACAAAGCAAGAGCAATTCTTCTAAGTGCTATTTCTTATGAAGAGTACCAGAAGATTACAGATCGTGAGTTTGCTAAAGGCATTTTTGAATCTCTGAAGATGTCTCATGAAGGAAACAAGAAAGTCAAAGAATCAAAGGCATTGTCTTTGATCCAAAAGTATGAATCCTTCATCATGGAGCCAAATGAATCCATTGAAGAAATGTTCTCCAGATTTCAATTGCTTGTAGCTGGCATACGACCTCTCAACAAGAGCTACACAACAAAAGATCATGTCATAAGGGTCATCAGGTGTCTTCCTGAAAGTTGGATGCCCTTGGTGACTTCAATAGAGCTCACGAGAGACGTTGAGAATATGAGTTTAGAAGAACTCATCAGCATTTTGAAATGCCATCAGCTGAAGCGCTCAGAGATGCAAGATCTGAGGAAAAAGTCCATAGCCTTGAAATCCAAATCTGAAAAGGCTAAGGTTGAGAAGTCAAAGGCTCTTCAAGCTGAAGAAGAAGAATCTGAAGAAGCATCAGAAGATTCTGATGAAGATGAGCTGACTCTGATCTCCAAGAGACTCAACCGCATCTGGAAGCACAGGCAGAGCAAGTTCAAAGGCTCTGGAAAGGCAAAAGGAAAGTATGAGTCCTCAGGCCAGAAGAAGCCTTCAATCAAGGAAGTCACATGTTTTGAGTGCAAAGAATCTGGGCACTACAAAAGTGATTGTCCAAAGTTGAAGAAAGACAAGAAGCCAAACAAGCACTTCAAGGCCAAGAAGAGTCTGATGGTGACATTCGATGAATCAGAGTCAGAGGATGTTGACTCTGATGGTGAAGTCCAAGGACTCATGGCCATTGTCAAAGACAAAGGAGCAGAGTCAAAGGAAGCTGTTGACTCTGACTCAGAATCAGAAGGAGATCCTAACTCAGACGATGAAAATGAGGTATTTGCTTCTTTCTCTACCTCTGAACTGAAACATGCTTTGTCTGATATCATGGATAAGTATAACTCTTTATTGTCTAAGCATAAAAAGTTGAAAAAGAACTTATCTGCTGTCTCCAAGACTCCTTCTGAACATGAGAAAATTATTTCTGATTTGAAAAATGAAAATCATGCTTTGGTAAATTCTAACTCTGTGCTTAAGAACCAGATTGCTAAGTTAGAAGAAATTGTTGCCTGTGATGCCTCTGATTGTAGGAATGAATCTAAGTATGAAAAGTCTTTTCAAAGATTCCTAGCTAAAAGCGTGGATAGAAGCTTAATGGCTTCAATGATCTATGGCGTAAGCAGAAATGGAATGCATGGCATTGGCTATTCTAAACCAATTAGAAATGAGCCTTCTGTGTCTAAAGCTAAATCCTTGTATGAATGCTTTGTTCCCTCTGGTACCATATTGCCTGATCCTGTACCTGCTAAAGTTGCTAAACATCCTCTTAAAAAGGGATCTTTCTCTATGACTAAATATCATGCAAATATTCCTTTAAAATATTATGTTGAGACACCCAAGGTGATCAGAACCTCTGGGGTAACTAACAAAAGAGGACCCAGAAAGTGGGTACCTAAGGACAAGATTATCTATGTTGCAGATATCCTTGATAGCTCCACTGAAACACCAATCATGGTATCTGGACAGTGGATGCTCGCGTCACATGACGGGAGAAAAGCGTATGTTCCGAGAGCTGAAACTTAAGCCTGGAGGCGAAGTTGGCTTCGGAGGAAATGAAAAGGGTAAAATTGTTGGTACTGGTACTATTTGTGTAGATAGTAGCCCATGCATTGATAATGTTTTATTGGTAGACGGCTTAACACATAACTTATTGTCTATAAGTCAATTAGCTGACAAGGGTTATGATGTTATATTCAATCAAAAGTCCTGCCGGGCTGTAAGTCAGATCGATGGCTCTGTTCTATTTAACAGCAAGAGGAAGAACAACATCTATAAGATCAGATTATCTGAGTTGGAGGCTCAGAATGTGAAGTGCCTTCTGTCTGTTAATGAAGAGCAGTGGGTATGGCATAGACGGTTAGGGCATGCCAGTATGAGAAAGATTTCTCAGCTGAGCAAGCTAAACCTTGTCAGGGGCTTACCCAATCTGAAGTTCGCTTCAGACGCTCTTTGTGAAGCATGTCAGAAAGGCAAATTCACAAAAGTCCCTTTCAAGGCAAAGAATGTTGTCTCAACCTCAAGGGCGTTGGAACTTCTGCATATCGACCTTTTTGGACCAGTGAAAACTGAGTCTATAGGTGGCAAGAGATATGGGATGGTTATCGTTGATGACTATAGCCGCTGGACATGGGTAAAGTTTCTAACCCGCAAGGATGAGTCTCATGCTGTGTTCTCTACCTTCATTGCTCAAGTGCAAAACGAGAAGGCTTGTAGGATTGTGCGTGTCAGAAGTGACCATGGTGGAGAGTTTGAGAATGACAAGTTTGAGAGTCTGTTTGATTCCTATGGAATTGCACATGATTTCTCTTGTCCCAGAACTCCTCAACAAAATGGTGTTGTTGAGAGGAAGAACAGAACTCTTCAGGAGATGGCTAGAACCATGCTCCAAGAAACTGGCATGGCTAAGCATTTTTGGGCAGAGGCAGTAAATACAGCATGTTACATTCAGAACAGAATCTCGGTGAGACCAATTCTGAATAAGACTCCTTATGAATTGTGGAAGAACATAAAACCCAACATTTCTTATTTTCATCCTTTTGGCTGTGTTTGTTATGTTCTCAATACTAAGGATAGATTGCATAAATTTGATGCTAAGTCTTCTAAGTGTCTATTACTTGGTTATTCTGATAGATCTAAAGGTTTTAGATTTTATAATACTGATGCTAAGACTATTGAAGAATCTATTCATGTTAGATTTGATGATAAGCTTGACTCTGACCAGTCAAAGCTAGTTGAAAAGTTTGCAGATTTAAGCATTAATGTTTCTGACAAAGGCAAAGCTCCAGAGGAAGTTGAGCCAGAGGAAGATGAACCAGAGGAAGAAGCTGGTCCCTCTAACTCACAAACTCTGAAGAAGAGCAGAATCACTGCAGCTCACCCTAAGGAATTGATTCTAGGCAACAAAGACGAACCAGTCAGAACCAGATCTGCCTTCAGACCCTCTGAAGAGACCTTGCTGAGTCTGAAAGGATTGGTGTCCTTAATTGAACCCAAGTCCATAGATGAAGCTCTTCACGACAAGGATTGGATTCTGGCCATGGAAGAAGAATTGAATCAATTTTCCAAGAACGATGTTTGGAGCTTAGTGAAGAAGCCTGAGAGTGTCCATGTTATTGGAACGAAATGGGTATTCAGAAACAAGCTGAATGAGAAAGGAGATGTAGTCAGAAATAAGGCAAGGCTAGTTGCTCAAGGCTACAGCCAGCAGGAAGGAATAGACTACACTGAAACATTTGCTCCAGTAGCAAGACTGGAAGCAATCAGACTGTTGATCTCTTTCTCAGTAAATCACAACATAGTTCTACATCAGATGGACGTAAAGAGTGCCTTCCTAAATGGTTATATCTCAGAGGAAGTCTATGTTCATCAACCCCCAGGTTTTGAAGATGAAAAGAAACCAGACCATGTGTTCAAATTGAAGAAATCACTCTACGGTCTGAAGCAAGCTCCCAGAGCATGGTATGAGAGACTTAGCTCATTCCTTCTGGAGAATGAGTTTGTAAGGGGTAAAGTAGATACAACTCTTTTTTGCAAGACTTATAAAGATGATATCTTAATTGTGCAAATCTATGTTGATGATATTATATTTGGTTCTGCTAATCAATCTCTATGCAAAGAATTTTCTGAGATGATGCAGGCTGAATTTGAGATGAGTATGATGGGAGAATTAAAGTACTTTCTGGGAATACAAGTTGATCAAACACCAGAAGGAACATATATCCATCAGAGCAAGTACACTAAAGAACTTCTGAAGAAGTTCAATATGCTGGAATCTACAGTGGCCAAGACTCCAATGCATCCTACATGCATTCTGGAGAAAGAAGATAAAAGTGGTAAAGTATGTCAGAAGCTCTATCGTGGCATGATAGGTTCACTTCTATACTTAACTGCATCTAGGCCAGACATATTATTTAGTGTTCATTTATGTGCTCGATTCCAATCAGATCCAAGGGAAACCCACTTAACTGCTGTTAAGAGGATCCTAAGGTATCTGAAAGGTACCACTAACCTTGGCTTGATGTATAAGAAAACATCAGAGTATAAGCTTTCAGGTTATTGTGATGCTGATTATGCTGGAGATAGAACAGAGAGAAAAAGTACTTCCGGAAATTGTCAATTTCTGGGAAGCAATCTAGTCTCATGGGCAAGCAAGAGGCAATCAACCATTGCACTATCAACTGCAGAGGCAGAATATATCTCAGCAGCAATATGCAGCACTCAGATGCTCTGGATGAAACATCAGCTGGAGGATTATCAGATCCTTGAGAGCAATATCCCAATCTATTGTGATAACACTGCTGCAATCTCATTGAGTAAGAATCCTATCCTACATTCAAGGGCAAAGCACATTGAGGTAAAGTATCACTTTATTAGAGATTATGTACAGAAGGGCGTACTTCTTCTGAAGTTTGTTGATACTGACCATCAATGGACAGATATCTTTACAAAGCCCTTAGCAGAGGATAGATTTAATTTTATTCTGAAAAATCTAAACATGGACTTTTGTCCAGAGTGAAGATGGATCAGAACCTCTGACTATGATACTTCTTGATCAGAAGATGTCTAGTCCAGAAGGTAACTCAATCAGAGTGTGTGTGCCCACTGGTACTGACTCTGAAGCTGAGACAACAACACGTGCGTCAGAATTTCTGATGCATAGTTCCTTGTGCCCGTGTGACAGTCTGTTATGATTGCGTGTAGATATGCTTATCTCCTGTGTGTGATTGTGTATTTTACTGTTACTATCTATCTTTAATTTTCAACCGTTGATCTTAAAGTGCTTTTTGAATCAACAACGGTTATTTGATAAAACCCACTATACACACACGTTCTCTTTCACTTCCGGTTTTCTCTCTCGCTCTCTCTGCTTTTCAAAACCGCCTTGTTCTCGATTTCTCTCTCGATCTCTCTTCATCTTTCAACCTTCATCTTCTACCTCAAACCTTCAACCTCTTCAAAATGGTGAGACAAACCAGAAGATCTACTGCAGATGCACCTCAGTTCCCTCACATGGTAGTTGGTCTAGCAACGGGTCAAAGGGGCTCTGAGAATCCAACTCAAGAACAAGTTCAAGCTCAAGAACAGAGTGTTCCAATTGCAGAACGGGGCTGTGCCGTTCACTGTGTTTATCCTCCTGAGGAACTCCAAGTCCTGGCAGAATGGAGATTCAACCTCGACAACTTGGCTGCAAATGGGTTTGATCTTCGTCCTGAAGTCCAAGCTCAAGGTTGGGGAAATTACTTCAACAGACTTCGAGGACCGGTGTATGATAGATTGGTAAAGGAATTCTGGAAGCACGCCGACTGCGATGATACTCAAGTGGTCTCTCACATTCTTGGCAGAAAGATCATCATCACGGAGAAGTCATTCGTGAATCTGCTAGGTGCAGAAACTGCTTATGGGTATCGGTTCCAACTGACGGAATCGAAGCTGAAACCCAGCACCAAGGACATAATCAACCAGGCTCTGTACACCACCTTCAAACCGGGCAAGACGAGTTACAAGGTGATGGATCTTCACCCCAAACTCAGGATCTGGCACAAGATCCTGCTCAACTGCATAAACCAGAGACCGAAGGGAAGTTCCCCAGACTACATCAACTTCAACCAGATGGCGATGTTGTTCTTCATCCAAAATCAGGAGAAGATCTGCCTTCCCTACTTCCTGTTCTCCTACTTGAAGGAATGCATCCGGAAGTCTCGCACCACCGCCTCCATCAAGTCTGCAATCAAATATATCCCTTTTGGGAGGCTGCTCTCAGACTTTCTCATTGAAAGCAACTTGGTGCAAGATTTGATCAATGCTGGTTGCACAGAGGATTTGAGCACCATTGTTAGTGATGTCTTCACTGCAAATTCTCTGAAGAAGATGGGTTTGGTCCAGAAGAAGATTGCTCCTGCTCATGAAGACACATCTTCTGAGATCAGAGGAAGAAGAATGCCTCTGAATGACTACCCTCTGTGGACACAAGCGGACAATCCTGACGCCATCAGATGCTATGTTGAAGATCTCAGGGCTCAAGGTTTCGAAATTGACCTTGATGATTTCGTCAGCAGACTACCACCAGCTCCAGAGTTTCCTTCTCCTCCCAAGAGGAAAGCTCAGAGGAAGATGGTTCTGGACGAATCTTCTGAGGAATCTGATGTCCCTCTGGTCAAGAAGACAAAGAGAAAGCCTGATGATGGTGATGATAGTGAGGATGGTCCTCCAAAGAAGAAGAAGAAGAAGGTCAGAATCGTGGTGAAGCCTACTCGGGTGGAACCAGCTGCTGAAATGGTCAGAAGGACTGAACCTCCTGCCAGAGTGACTCGATCATCAGCACATTCAAGTAAGCCTGCACTTGCCTCTGATGATGATTTGAATTTATTTGATGCACTCCCTATTTCTGCTATGCTCAAACACTCCTCCAATCCCCTCACTCCTATTCCTGAATCCCAGCCAGCCGCACAACCACCACTCCACCACATTCCCCAGATCTTCCTTCTTT